>NW_026717867.1:0-27784 GCF_029784015.1 Lycium ferocissimum
CCCCGATATGTTTTCATATTTTGGGGCCCAATTATGCTTATCCTTCCATGCTCTATCCCTTTCTGGGGAATTTGCTCGACCGCCCCCTTTTTTGTGGCCCGTTCATGCCCGAAAACAGACGCACCCGATCCCGGGGGCCCCACCGGTATTGGAGGCCGGTTCCGGGTTTGGGGCCACGGATTTTTTTGAAAATTTGGAGGACCGGCCCGACGGGATATATGTATTTATTTAGAGGCTCGTAACGGGGAAATTTAATGTTTTGTAGCCCCGGTTTTTGGTTTATTCTTTTGGTAAAACCCCCAACATGTAAGAAATTTATATGTTTTTGAGTAAGATAGTTTTATCTCCATATGGCCCACTCGAGTAAATGAATACATGAAAGAGGGCCTGATTTTTAAAAAACGCAGGCCTCGGGGGGTCAAAAACGTAAAAATTGGTAAGGGGTTGGGTCCGAACCTAATCAATAAGTGAATAGCCAAAAATATCGCCTTAAAAATGCCTAACGTGATTCGGAGATGTGCGACTCACAAAGCATAAATAAGTCCACGGGCAAGCCTTTCCATCCAATTCCCGGACAAAACGTACAAAACGTACCGAACGAAGAGAAAAGCCAATATATAGGCATAGTCCGAAAAAATGACTCCGAAGTCTCTGCTTGTCCTTATAACAAACCGACAATTCGGACAAAAGTCATAACAAGCATTCGCCAAAAGAATAAAGAGTCAACAAAAAAAATGCACATTTCATATATGTAGGTTTTTTACACCTGAAATTCCTACAAAGTTGAAAAACAAAAGTCCAAAAGGCAAAAGACAAAATAAAGGCTAAATACAGGCCCTGGTCTATCCGATATGGCTGGATCCAGAATGTTCGGACACTGTCCGCTCGGAGTCTTCGGAGTCGATCGAGGCTCTTTGGCTTCTTCCTCGGTTCTTTTAGCCTAGAGTCTCAGGGCCGGGAGATCGGCAAAGCCACGCACGGCTTGCTCAAGGGTGGCCCTCCGAGACTTCTACCATTCATACTCCATCGCAATCGTGGAATGAGCCTCGGCAGCCTCCGCTCCTTAGGCTTCGCAAATTGGCCTCGCCTAGACCTTGGCCACTAATTCATCTCTCTCTTTATCGAGGATTCTTGGAATTGAAAGTGGCCGAGTCGAGCTCGGCTTTGAGAAGATCATTAGCCCCCGCCTCCCTCGAGTTGGCTTTTACGACTCGTCGCATATCCGGGGCCCCGGGTTCCCTGCTTTTCGCTCCCGAACACCCTCATTCTCTCCTTATACTTAGCACTCGAATTCAAGCGACCAATGCCTCTCCATGTTCACTGTGATCGGACGCATCGAGCCGTCAAGCTCCCCCGGAGTTGAGAGATAGTGGTTTCCGAGCTCACTAGCTCCTCGAAGAAAACGAGCACGTTGTCTTGGCTAAGGCCGACCTTCTCCGGCCTCGGTGCCGGTTCTTCTCGACCATCCCGGCCACCATCCTTTAAATGGTTTCCGCCGCCGCGTCGAGCTCGGGTTCAAGATTGGTAAGGGCATAAATTGACTCGGCTCAATTCATCCACCTTCACTTGCAAAAGGGGGCGGAACTTCTCCGTTTTCCGACCCTGGGCATCCAGCTGGCCTCTAAGGTCGTCAACCCGTTATCGAGCACCTGATGAAGGCTTCATTGACGCAGCACCACACTCAGAAAAAGAAACGGAGAGAAGTGAAACGAGAAACTAAATTCACATTGAATTACGCAAGGATAGGCCGATAAGCTTACTCGATTGCCCGCGTGCGTACCTTCGTTAACGAGACTGCGCGTGGGGACTCTAACCATCTTTTGCTTATCCGAGTCCGAGACAGAGAGGCCTCGCATAGCTTGCTACTCCCATGGGACGAGACAAAAACTCTGGGTCTCGGGGACTCGTAATCACGGCCGATCTTATCCTCCTAGGTTCCACACTTGTAGCGGAAGAAGATGCCTTGGTAGCTCTCCCTTGCACCAGTTTTGGTGGACCGACTAGGCGCTCGTGGCTCGAGGGATATGGAGATGTCCGAAGCCGGCAGCCTTCACCGGTTGCGAGAGGGGGTTTCCAAATAATTCATCGAGGTTGTCCGACCTCGGAGCGAGGAGCAGGAGAGGCCGGAGAACGGCCCCACCAGAGGAAGCAGGTGCCTCGGATGCCAAGGCCCCGGGTCCCCATGCTGAGCCGGGAGCCGTATCCGCCGGAGCCTCAATGTCAAACATCGCCTCGCTCCTTGTTCGGCCTCGACAATTCGAGTCAAGCCCGATCTCCCTAGTCCTTTGGGGAATCTCCTCGTAAGAGGCATCACCCGAAATGTCGAATTCAATTGACCTATAAAAAGGTGCGGCAAAGCAGCTTTTCTTGCCCGTGAGCGGAGCGAGCGAAGGTCTTTCCCCGGGCCGAAGGAAGTGGCGGAACGCGGTGGCTTCTTCCTCCGAAATCGTAGGGGGCCACACCAACCCTTCGGATAATTAAATCGGGCTCTTCTTCATCTCTGTGCTTCTCCGAACGACGCTCCTTGCCCTTTTTCTCGATTTCGCCTTTGTCCGAGGGCTTCTCTCCGCCTTTTGTTCGTAAAGAAGAATAATACGGGATGACCCCGCCGAATCAAATTCGGCCCGAAGCACGGCCTTTTGCCGCCGTCTTTGTCTCCGGTCCGGGCTCCACCGAGCCCTTGGATAAACCTAAATACCGAAGAGGTTATAGAAAGGAAAAGAAAAAAAGAAGATACATTATATCCCAATTCCAAATATAGTATTACCGTGATTTTGGGGCAACCCATCGGCCACGCGAGGATTTCCCATGTCAGTTCTTCATGGGTGTGTTAATCGAGGAGTGCTCCAACCCACTCGTTCATGTTCGGGACGGCCGGAGGTATCCATGCCACGGCTGATAAAAAGAGAAGGGGAGAAAGTGTAAATACAAGGGTTTGACGAAACATTCAAGAATAATTATTGAAGGGAGAACTGAGAAACTTACGGTTATCGTTCCACTCCTCCGGGAAGGGCATATAATCAGCCGGAATAATGTCCGCGGTCCTCACCTGACAGTGCTCTAACCAACCCCGGTCTGTCTTCATCCATCTTCGAAAAGATCGGGTTCCGCCGTCGAGCTTTATCACCACCTCGGAATCGCCTCGGGGAATATAAGCGATTAAAGGAATCATCGTGAATTCTTTTTTGCATCGTTGACGCCGGGAGGCAGTGCCCGCCCTCCGCATTATCGAACCATTTGGGCCGGGGTATTACGTTATATGTCCGCACATCTCCAATATAACCGATCAATCGGGGGCCGAGCTTGAGCGTAAAGGTAGGTGTAAACGTACAAGAAGCCTTTCTTATGGTCGGTAGGGGGGCCAAGCCCGGGAGAACACTTGCACCGACGGTTATCCCATCCGCAATCAGCCGGACCGATCAAGTTTATCCGGTAATGGACGAGGGATATCGCCTTACTTCGCACCCTCCGTCCGCAAATCCGCTGAAGGCTTCGCCCAAATTCTTTGTGTAGTTGGGTTTGGATGCATTTTTATGTCTAAAGCGGTGCCTTGGCTCGACACGTTTTTCTCTTGGGTTGAGAAACCCTCGGGCCTCCTTGAAGAAACCGAGGGAACATCCTGGGAGGTGGTTTCGGTGTTGGCAGACATTTGGAAGTTATGGAAAAAGGAGATTGGCGAATTCGAAAAGGGAGAAGGAACAAGTTAAAATGACAAGAAAGAGTGAAGGAGCAGTTGAAAGGAAAATTTGAAATGGCAAAGTGAGAAGAAACAAAGCAGCACTTTCAATCGAAAAACGTTTGTATTTAAAAGATCGACAAGATTCTTTGCAATCAATGTAAGCAAAAGTTTGGGATGAGAACGGTAAGAAATCAACAAAGAAGATGAGATGAAAGTGATCGAAAAGGTAATAAGGAGTAAAATGGTGAAACGAGGGGTGCTTCGGGCCTTATATAGGCATGAACCGAGGGGTTACAGGTCCCGACCAGCCTGGGATGCCACGTGTCCCACAATTAACGAGACGTGATATGAAATGACGTGCGTTATGGCGGTTACTAAAGTCGCCGTTGTGGTGTGTGACACGTGGTCGATGCGTGCGGACGTGACGAATCGTTCCCGCCAAAATGAAAAGATAAGAACAGGCTTATGGAACCACCGGTTTCGTGACTCATCTACTTCCCGTTATTTCGGTAAAACTACGGTCCGGAAAGTGTGGGGACTATCTCTATACGGTAAAAATTGGATATTTGCAAGGCCGATGGGACCGGGGGCCGGAGATAAAAAGAGACAGGCATGGTCACTGAGTCTCCTTCAGAACCGATGGAATTGCACCGCCGGGGGGGATCTAGGGAAAGTGAAGCAAACCCGTTGGTCCGACATCTCCGGACCAAACCTCGCATCATAGCCCTCCGTTTCTCCAGCGACCGAGTTGATCGTGGCCGTTAGTCCGTTTCTCCACGATCGAGTTGATCGTGGTCGTTGGTCGGTTTCGACGACCGAGTTGATCGGGCCGTTAGTCCGGTTAATCAGCTTATAAAATCGCCACGTGTCGCATCGTTCGTCACATTGTACCGACGACCGTATGGGTGTCGACCGTACGGCCCAACCTTATCCTTTAGGGTTTACTTTATTCTAAAAGACTTTATGTTGTATACAAAGCCCATAGGCAAAACTATAAATAGAGGCACTTTTTCCTACTTTTAAGGGTTGGCTTCTTAAGATCTAGAAGATTGTAATATCAAAGCATACATTAAAGCATTGTTTTTCTTTCTCTTCGGTCCGAATTTGTGGAGTTATAACCCTTTCAATAGCATATTAGCTTTAATCATCAACGTTTACATCTTAGCTTAAGTTGTTGATATATATATATATTCATATACATATTCTTGTCTTTACATACGAATTCTCACACGTTCACATTAGTCCAAAGATTAAAATTCATCCACATATCCTATACCTCACTTACAAATTCAATTGATTGCCTAAATTCGGGGTAAACAGTTTGGCGCCCACCGTGGGGTTTAGGATAATGGTGGTCTTTGATCTTGGTTTCTATCTCCTACCCATTAAGATTGAAAAAATCTTTTGTTCGTCTCTGTGAAAACGGACCAAATGGCAAGCAGTGGACAATCTGAAATTGATATATGGTTATATAATTAACGAATTGTCATACCTGAAATTTTTCTCCTACCTCACTTACTTATTGCTTTCGTTAATTAACGAATTTCGTTAAAACAAATTGATATGATTTTCTAATTTGAATTAAAATGAAAATTTTTCCTCTTATATAAACTCTTCCAATGACACATAAATTAACATTGGACTTTCTTCTCCTCTTTTTATTGTTGATCATTAACTCTATTTGTGCTTATCAAATTTCTCATGATCAATATTTAGCAATAAGAATTGCAGATTTTTTCCAAATATTAACTTTGATTTTCGTCATGAATTTTAGGCTTTACAATGTTGATTTTTACATGAATGACGATGACCATACCTTGAACATATTAGCTGCAATGAAAGGTAAGGGTATAGTTCAACTCTTGAAAATTGTTTACAATCAAACTGGCTATCAAAATTTAAGGATAGGAACGATGATTAATTCACTAATCTGTAAAGTTAATGGGGATCATTTTTATTTTTTAGTGTAATATGTTTAATGATAAATGAGTAAGAAATAGAAATAGGACGACGCCCCTTTTTGGCATCGGTTTAGGGATGTTGATTTTGCCGTTGTTCTCTCTTTTTTTTTTTTTTCCTCTCATCTAATTCAGTTTGTTTGTTTCATATTTTTTTTTTTATGAATTAAATAAATGACTATGCAGTTCGAATTTGACATTTTATATAAAAAAATTATAATGATTGATATAAAATGCATGTGTACGATATCTAGGGATTTGTATGTTACAACATAATTGATGACCTTATTTAATGTGGCTATTAGGCATTATAGTCGTTAAAACGAATTAATATGTGATATTTAACCAGTTTCTTTTTATTTTATTTTATTCTTATTTTTCGAATTTGTATTTTAACTACAGATGTATCCAATTTAAAGGAAGTAAGGCAATGTCAATAGCATGAAGAGGAGATGTGAATTTTCATGAAAAACGAGGTATCTTGTTGTCCAACTGATATCAACATGCAAATATTGAGTATAATAATAGTTTTGGAAGAGAACTCTTAGATGAATATATAGTCGAAGTTGCTTCACTCAACTGTTCAGATGGTTATTCTAGCGTAAAAATCATAGTTGAACACCAATTGGTTGTAAATAAATAAAGTTAGATACAGTAAGAAATTTGTCACAACCAATTTGGTTTGGTGAGAGTAAATTCTTCCTCATTTAATTGCTCATTTGCTTCTATAAAGATGATTTGATCTATCTGTAAGGTCATAAGATTTGCTCACTGCCAATCATTGTTTGAATTCGGGAATATGAAATGATTGGCATATCAAAGTATATAAGAATCTGAATCAGATTAATATACTTAATGACCCCTTAACAAATTCAATCGACGAGCATAGTTTATTAAATTGTTGAGCATTTTTGGAGTAGTTCTACTTTCTTTTCTTTTAATTTTTATAATGGCTAGCTCAACCTAATTAATAAAACAAATTGAACAGTTGTGGTTAATGTTTGAATTAGAACTTTAACTGGATATGGTTAATTTATATTTGTGTGCTTGAATAATTTTTGCATTATTAAAAAAGTTCATATTGTGGATAAGATCAGGTTGCTAATTTTTTTAGAAAATGAGCCAATAAGAAAATATTAATCAATAAAAATAAATAATACTTATAAGGGTAGCTAATACTTTAATTAATTTGAAAATAAAATATTATAAATAAAAAATAAATTAAAGAGTTATAATAATAATAATAATAATAATAATAATAATAATAATAATTGTTTATACTATATGCATTAAATATATGTTTAAATGATTTTTGTTCTCTTTCATTTTCAATTAAGTAAATAAAATTTAAGTTTTGGGTACTATAATCAAAAGGGAAAAGGATCAAATTTGAGCTCACCTCACGCAAATATCATATTGGTGCCCATCTCAGCCAAACGTCAGGCGAGGTGTGATGTTGTTATCCATAGTGGAGGGGTTAATGATTGAAGGGTAATTTTGAGTCATTTTTATAACGTCAAGGGTGTTAGCGGACTGATAATATAATAGAGGGTAATTAAACTTCAACATTTCGAATTGTAGAGGAGAAAATTAGATCATTTTCTCTTATCAAAATTATTTATACAAATAAATTATTCCAACTAAAATGTTATTGTGTTCAATTATCAAAGTTATATATGTTTGAAAATTATTTTTATATTTTTACTTTATAAATAAGATTTATTGGTTCTATAGGTATAGACAAGCCTATAATATATATAATAAAAAGTGAAAGAGAATATCATAATATTAGAAAACTAAAACAAGAAAAATGCTAATAATAATAATTTAGAGGGTAAAAAGGATTTGTAGAGAGAAAATAATTTTCACCCATAAAACTATGATACATATTTAAGCAGTAGATTAAATAATATTAAAAAGGGTAAATAAATTTATATCTATTTAAGCAACTAACAAAATATTCTAGCACTATATATCATCCGTCTTTTTTAATTTCATAGAGATTTTGTTAAACTAATATTATCCAACGTACTTAAACAAGTCAGATTATAAGTTGTCATAATTATATTCCTTAATATTTTCCGCGCATCGCGCTGGTACGGATACTAGTATATAAAATAGGAAAGGTATAAGTAATGTGGTTAAACCAAGTGGCAAGCTAATAACAAGCCACTTGGCAAATTTAAGACAAAGCGAATGAGAATTAGGACAAAATTAATAAGAATTAATAAATAATTTTGTTTAAATTGAATAAAAGATAAACTCAATTTGCAAGAGTAGAATAGTTTCCAATTCTATTCAAATTCAAAATACTGATGTTTATCACTTCTCTTTTTTTTTCCATTATTATATTTTCTCTCAATCATCTATATAATAAAAATAATATATATATATATATATATATATATATATATATATATATATATATATATATATATATATATTGTAACGACCCATTTGGTCGTTTAGCACTTGTAGGCCTAATATTCCTAAAATACCCTTTTCGTGGTCTAATCTTGCCTCATAGTCCGTATAATGGGTGATTCGGTTATTTAATCGATGCAGCTTTTAGTCCTCATTTGACATTCGAGGACGAATGTTCTAAAGGAGGTAGAATGTTAGACCCATTTTTATACGTCGAGTTATTCGCGAAAGAATCAATGTGAGATAGAAACTTCGGATTTTAATTTCTAAACTAGAACTAATCGGTTACAAATTTTACTTAGTACAAGAATGTTGTTGGAAATTAGGAACTACTTAATTGTGGTGTTAAGTTAAAATTAGTGGCAACAATGAGCCAATATGAACATTAACATGCCATGTCCAAAAGATGACTCAAAGTCATCTTAAATAAGACTATTATGGGAGACATACAAATATACATTTAAACATTAATTCATCCACTACACTTACATCATATTGTGGACAACCAAATTGAAAGAAAATAAAGAGGTGAGGTTCGGCCAAGGTGGCTGAAATTTGAGAGAGAAAAAGTTGAAGCATACAATTGAATATTTGAGCATCCACTACTTTATGAAAGTATACATTGTTTTAGGAGGACATAACATGGTGGAGGGATCATTTCACATTAAATATCGCTCATCCATCTTGGCATGATTACAATAGACAAAGGGTGGTGTATGAATCATTCACCACACATACAATTGTCTTGTAAACAATTGAAAAGAAAGAAGAAAGGAGAAACAAGAAGGTGAGGTTGGCCGAAAGTTGTAGAAACAAATAATGGAATTTTAAGTGTAAAGTTAATGGAGTGACTCATGCCATAAGTGGAGCATGTGACCAACTTGTAGGCATCAAAGTTGAACCAAATAATGACTAAGACATCAGCCATCACAATTCATTTCAACTACACAACACAAAGAAAGAAAACCTAGAGAGGGAAAGAGGGAGCATTCGGCCAAGGGGCTGATTTTTTGAGCCCTTTGAGTCTTGATCCAAAAATTATTTTCCAAGGTGTTTCAACCCTTTAGAAGGTCCCTAAAACGTGAAGATAGTCTTTGGAGCAACAAGAACCATTTTCCATCTCAAGTCACCAACTCAGCCAAGTAGAGAAGTCAAGTTGTCCGAAGGTAAGATCTAACTTTCTTTCAAGTATTAAGGGTGATGTAGATGTGTGAATATAAGTTGTATGCATGAAATAAGGTGTGTTGATGTTGGAACATGATAGTAGTTATGGGGTTATATGTGTTGATGTTGAAGTATGGTTGTAACTTGACGAACATGAATCGCATGCATAAAATCATGAAAGTTGGTGTTGGAATGTTAGTTGGTCGTAGGACTGTTTTGGTGGAATTAATGGACTGATTTTCTTTAATAAATATGGTTGTTACTATCATAGATCTCTCATGGTAAAAAGAATGAAAAGAATTGGAAGGTTAAAGGTGAAGTTATGTTAGTATGAAAATGGTTGAATCTATGATTTTATGTGAGTGATGTTGAAGCATGGTGTAGCCGTGTGTGGACTGTTTTGTGAAGAAGTTAGTGAGCTGTTTTACTTGATATTTTGATTGTTATTATCATGAATTTTATGATGGAAATGAAGGTGTTTAATGGTTGGAGTTGAAACTAAAGTCATTTGTGAGTTGTTTTAAGGATTATAAAAATGACGATATAGCGTAGTTGCGTATGAATTGATGTTGTACTTGTCGTGTGGATAGCTGGTCATAACTTACTGAAATTATGAAAGAAGACATGAAATGATGTATAAAAATCGCATGGTTGGCTTAGTATGTCCGTGAACGTTTGCAAGAATTCCGAACATCGTTATGTTGTCGGTTAGAGACTGCTTTGGACATGTTGTGGTAGTGGACTGTTTTGGACTTGTGTTTTCATTAAGTTGGAAAGAATAATTATCAGTTAAGAGTATACATCATATTGTATGTTGGATGGGCTGTTATGTTGTTACATGCAAACGTTAAGGCTACAAACTAATAAAAGTAACTCGAGAATGTCGTAAAACCGTATGTGGAATCGCTATCGTATGTTATAAATGTGGGGTCGTTTAATATTGTGTGGGCTGTCCGGATTGGTATTGAGCACATAATTATTGACGTTAGATTGGTTGTATGTGGTTGGTTTAGATACGAGAGAAAACGCCTCGCTTAAACATCTAGAAAGGAGTTACCAACGTTGAATACGTTTGAATCTCCCTCGTAGCTTAACCAGGTTGTCATGCCTTTAATATAGGTTGAAGTATTATTGGGTAGCGACACATATTGTGTATTTAATAAGCACTAAAGACCTTGTCCACTCCTACACTTCGAAGGAAAAAAGCTTTGGCGCGAAAGTTCGTGGACACTGCTCGGCATCGAGGTAGGTTATTGCTTACTTTATGTCTAGACTCCGGTTAGCGAAACGTATGTAACAGTAAATGATTGACTCGGGAAAGTAATGACAGATAGCCTTCGTAATGTGGGTGGAGGTAAATTCCATCTAGGTTGGTATTGCAAATCGTTATGCGGGCTTGTCGCCATTATCAGGATATCATATGCTGGCCTGCTGCCATTATTACAGATTGTTGAAAGTAGGCCGTCATTGTATTGTGATTTCATGTATTTGATATATTTCTCTCTCTTGTTATCCCACCGGTCATATGGAAGAGTGACACATCGAGAATTGAATATTGAATTGCAATCCCTAGTATTTAATCTACGGAACCTATGATTGCGTGATTACGTCATTGAAGCTGATTCCACGCGAGGCATGCATCCCATATTCTATGTGCTATGTGATGTAATTATCACCTAACAGATTTTTATCACATACCAAATTTCCCTCACCTTACGAAAGTAGGAAGGGCATTATTGATGATCGAGCTGCAAGGAATAATAATGACTTGTACTTTTTATTGCATATCGGGTGATATAGTCGAGACCGATATCATGCATGGACATGCTTTCATATTACTCTTATGTCGTTATAATGGCGGGAGAGGATAGAGAGACTCCGAGGTCTTTGCACGGAGAGGTAAAAGAGAGATTGAGTGTTTGTTGCCCGAGTGTTTCTGTGAACGATGGAGTGTCCGACGCCCGAGGTCTTTGCTTCGGGATCGTGAGAGGCAGGCCGCTGGATCCGATGTTATATTCCGAGCGAGTGGTACATGGACTGCGGTCCCCCATGGGTCACGACTATGAGGCATTGCCATAGCATGTGTACAGACGGAGCGGAGCAGTGATCATCGCATTGCATAACATTTACATAGACGACATTGCATCGCATAGCACTCCATTTTGAATGGTCATTCATGCCATTGCACGGCACATTCTCTCGATTGATTCTTGATTTGTGAATTACCGTGTTGTTGTTACAGCCAGAGCATTTATTTTAAAGGCCGGATGGAATCGAGGTTTATGCAGAATTCTCCCTAGGCTTATAATCCGAGATATCGAGATCCCCGTGACACATCGTTAATGCAAGACTTTCTCACGTGCTAGACGCGTGACCGTGTTTGATTACTTATCGCTTACTTGTTAGTTGCTTCTTGTTTATATGCGTGAACTAACCATTGTCGGCCTATGATACCTACGAGCCTAGTGTTGTGCTCATACTATTTTGCTACACTCCTTCCGGAGTGTAGAATTATTTTTCGGGGGTGATGTTCTAGGTCTCACGACCGTTTCGAGGCATATTAAAGACGTTTTGCAGCCTATCATGAACCTGTAGCCTCTCCTTAGATTTCTCGTTGTTCCCTATCTCAAAACAAGTCGCTTTCCACTAGGCCCCATCGTTATCTATTCAAATCGTAAACTTTTGTAAAGCCGTATGAGTCTAGACCGTATTTTTGGAAATTTTCTATAATAAAAAGTATTTATTCCGCATGTTATATCAAATTAAGGTAGTTATCCGAAGGACCCGTTCGCCCACTGCGATGTGTTAACAGTGGTTCCGCATGATCCATGATTTGGGTCGTGACATATATATATATAAAACATGGTTTTATTAGTCTAAAGTTTTAAACATAACATTTAGTTAAAAATAAATATATTTTAGAGTTTAAACCTAAAATTTAGAACGTAGGCATGATCCAAAAAAGTGATATTAATTTACGAAAGCAAATTGGTTACATATGCCGGCACCACATTCTCATACCTATAATGTTTATTTTTATTTTGTTAATTAACGGAACATAAAGGAAAAATAATGAATGCAATTAGTTATAAAGATAAAGATGGAAATATTATCCATAGATACTATTCCTAAATCCTACTCCAGCTACTAACTAATTATTGAAAAGATAAATATGAGCATGAATACATTATCTGTAAACTCTTGCTGGTAAAGTTTTTAGAATTGAAAATAAAGCAAATTAAATTTAAAAAAGAATTATTTGAATTTTGATATGTATGTGTGTGTATATATTTAAGAATTTGAATTGAAAGATACATATGTTTTTTAAATTAATCGATGACTATCCTTCATAAGGTTAATACCATTTTACCATACCTTAGATAAGAACCAGAATAGAAGGCGTTAAATTATAATTATTACTTTGAAAATTTCGGCAGTCTCAATTTCCATTTGAGTAAGTAGATTATTAGGTTTCGCCAAAAAAAAAAAAATCCTATATTCAAGACTTTTGTAACTAAACTACTTTTAAGATTACTACTATTATAGGGATTAGACTCCCTACTCAACTAAACTTCTGAAGTAATTTGCACCATTTTCTGCACACTAGCTATCTAGAATATAAGATCAGGAAAAAGTGATCTTAGAATCCTATTCAATAATTACTTGCTTTTTAAACAAATTGATATGATGTTTTAATTTGAACTAAAATGAAAATATGGCCTCTTATATATACTCTTCCAATGACACATAAACTAACATTGGACCTTCTTCTCCTCTTTTTATTGTTGATCTTTAACTTTATTTGTGCTTATCAATTTTTTCATGATGAACATGTAGCAATAAGAATTGCAGATTTTTTGCCAAATATTAACTTTGATTTTCTTCATGAATTTCAAGCTTTAATGCTGATTTTTACATGCATGATGATGATCACTACCTTGAACATATTAGCAACAGCAAAAGATAAGAGTATAGTTCAACTCTTGAAATTATGTACAATCAAATTGGCTATCAAAATTTAAGGATAGGAACGATGATTAATTCACTAATCTGTAAAGTTAATGGGGATCATTTTTATTTTTTAGTGTAATATGTATAATGATCTATGAGTAAGAAGTAGAAGTAGGAAGACACCCCTTTTTGGCAGGGATGTTGATTTTGGAGTTGTTCTCTTTTCTTTTTTTCTCTCATCTAATTCAGTTTGTTTGAAGTCTTTTTTGTTATGAATTAAATAAATAACTATGCGGTTAGAATTTGATTTTATAAAAAAACAATTATAATGATTGATATAAATTGCATGTGTATGATATCTAGAGATTTGTATGCTAGTGAAAGAAGAATTAAGGGTAATGGAGAGACTAATCAATAGCTATTGGTAATTTTTCAACAAGATAATTGATGGTCTTATTTAATGTGACTATTAGGCATTAGTAATAGCATAGACGTTAAAACGAATTAATACTTAACATTTAACCAGTTTCTTTTAATTTTATTATTTTCTTATTTTTCTTATTTTATATTTTAACTACAGGTGTATCCAATTTAAAGCAAGTGAAAGAATGTCAAAAGCATGAAAAGGAGATGTGAACTTTCATGACGGATGAGGTTTCATGTTGTCCAACTGATATCAACATATGCAAATATTGAGTATAATATTCCTTCCGTTTCAATTTATGTGAACCCATTTGACTAGATACGGAGTTTAAGAAAGAAAGAAGATTTTTAAACTTGTGCTGTTAAATTTTTGAATTGATAACTAACAAAATTTAGAATTGAAAAATATCCTACATTAGTTGTTAATTTTTGAAAGATAAGAGACCTCTATTATTTTTCCTTATCTGTTTTGACCTTATTTTCAAATTTGAGTTCATCCATATCGAACTTGAAAAAATGAGTTTTTTTCTTAAAAAATACAAGAGTCGTATATAAGCGATAAGATTTTATAATATCTCAAAAGATCCATTAGTTAATTTTAATTAATAAACCTTGCAACTTTTTCCAATAATTAAGATCATACAAACTAATACGTTTTTTTGAATTAATCTAAATCAACAGCCTAATAAATTGAAGTTTTTGAATTTTAAACTGATTACAATTTCTCATCTAACAAGATTTATACTACAATTTTGGAAATTTGAATTCATCCATATCCGACTGAACCAAAAGATAAAGTTACTTGAATTTATCTCTAAATATATTATATATATTAGGAGGATAGTAATTTTCTCGAAAGAAATATAGTGTAGTAAGCTTGAATTTAGGCAAATGAGTCTTCACATCTAATAGCTAGACAGGTCATCAATCATCATCTTCATCTTTTGATCTGTCATAAGAATTCATCATATTTGTTCATATTGCATTTCTTATAATTTGAAATTCATATTGTTTTTACTTTCTCTACTAAAAATTGAAAGAATCAATTTGAAGTATGCACTCCTCCAAGGATTCTTTATGTATAATTTTGTATGGTTTTGTTGCAGGAACTATTCGAAACTATGAAGACAAAACGAAAAAAGGATTATAGAATCTATGTTCTCCTACGTGAAGAGTAAGATTACGATGATTACCTTTGAAATTAAGCCAATTAGGTTTTTTAATCCAAGGGCTCGATGGGTCATCAATCATCTTCTTTATTTTCTACATTTACATAAGAATTTGTATGTATGTGATCATATTACACTTTAATATAAGGCAAAATACATCAAATGACACTTAAACTATACCCAATAAGTCGAGTTCACACTCAAACTATGCAGGTGACCTATTACACACCTGAACATCTAAAAAGTGAATTTAATACCATTCTAGAAGCTGATGTGGCACAAAAAAATTTATAATTAAAAAATAGGCGCGTTTTGTTGAATTTTTTTTTCTTTTTTTTTTCTTTCTAAATATACCCCCCAACCCGCCCCCCCCCCCCCCCCCCTCTTCATCTTCCTCTTCTCCTCCACCCCCCCCGCCCTCCCCCTGCCGCCCTCCACCTCTACGTCACCCCACTCCCTCTTCTCTTCCACCTTCACGCGACCCCTTTCATTTCAAATTCACAAACAAAAAATCTGAAATATAACCCACTTCTTTTTCTCCAAAAACCACCCAATGATTTCTCCAACCAACCAAAGCAACACCCACCACCACCCCCACCGGAAAAACTGAATTGAGGAACAAATCATCCAATTCCTCCTCAAATTCATCCCACTTACACTCAAATTCGTCCAAGTTTAAGAAGCAATACGTAACTACAATGAAGAAATTGCACGAATTGCCCTTCAAATGGACTTTTAACAACAATGAAGAAATTGCACGAACTGCCCTTCAAATGGACTTCCTCCATTTTCCTCTTCTTCCATAGCCACTGTAGCACCACCATTTCTCTGCTAAACCTACTACTGAACCACCACTAAACCACCATCATTCCCTTATTTTTCCCTTTGGTGAGCTTAAGATTTGGATTGTCCAGTTTTTCCAACCCATTTTCCCTATTCTTCTTTTATTCTTTCTGAGATAGTTTTGTTTGTGGATTTGATATTAGTTTTGTCTTCTTCCAAACTTTTTCCTTTGTAATCATTTTTTTATTGAATTTGAAAGATTATCATTGATTTGGGTTTGGTAGCTAGTAAAATTGATGGTGATGATGAAATTAATAGTTGGGTTTGGGGTTGATGATAATGGGGTGGTGGATTTGGTTGGTGGCGGGGTGGCGGCAATGGTGGTGGTTTAATGGTGGGATGGTTTAGTGATGAAGAAGAGATAATTATTAGAGCATTTTAATAGTTAATTAGGGATCAATTAGTGTAAATTGAATTAACAAAAGAAAAATCAAATGGATAAAGAAAAGGAAGAGAATATAAAAAATTTAGAAGATTTCCACGTGGCGCTGATATGGCGGCAAGTGTGTAACACCTCCCCTTGTGCAACTGGTTATGTGCACATCAGGTGGTATTATATTCACTTTTTAGATGTTTAGGTGTGTAATAGGTCACCTGCATAGTTTGAGTGTGAACTCGACTTTTTGGGTATAGTTTAAGTGTCATTTGATGTATTTTGCCTTTTATATAATTTTGAAATTCTTAGTATTATTTTTGGTTCCTCTACTCAAAATTAGAAGCAGGGGTGTAGACAATAAAATTCGTGTCGAGAAAATAATAATCAAGACAGGAAAATATCGCAACAATCGTTGTATTTGATTTCAGAATATGAGTGTTACAATCTCTATGAATACTCTGATTCACCTTTTCTATAGTAAATTCAAGGGCTTTTGAGCTTGATCTTGAACTTGATGGATTTGAAATTGACTTGTACTTAAATTCAAGGGCTTTTGAGCTTGATCTTGAATCTGGTGGTCTTGATCTTGAACTTGTACTTGGATTCACGGGCTTGAAGCTTGATCTTGAATCTTCATCTGGATCTCTAGAACTTCTAGAGAAATACTTGAATGTTTGAATGCTTTTAGCTTGTAGGAAAATCTGCGGTGTTTGATCCACGAGCTCTCCCTGGCTTCTTGTTAGAATTTCTGTCCTTTTACTGAATTATGAGACCCCTATTTATAGTTGTAGGATGGAGGAGTTGTTGTTATATCCCGTATTTTGTACATTGGGACAATCCGGTTTAACTATGATAAGTTAGAGACAAAACCATTCCGGGATACAAAGTCGGGACTTTTGACCTTCGATTTTGTTTCGAGACATAATTTGTTCATGAATTGGTTGGCATGGAACATTTGGGAAAATTTGGGACCAAAAGTCATATATTTGAAAGTTGGCAAATCATGAAAACTTGGCCATTTGGCCATGTGGCTTGGAGTGGTGCCCACACATTTTGTGGCCAAATTTAATTGGTCCAACCCATGTGTGGGCCAAGGACACTTGTGCAACTTATATATTAGCACAAAAGATGACTAATAAGTCATCTTCTTATCATTTTACACTTAGAAAAAAAAAGGAGAGAACTTGGAAGAACAACTTCAACCATTCGGCCAAGAGGGGGGGATTTCAAGTCCAAGATTTAGCCATCCCAAAAATATTTCCTTTGTGCAAATCCACTAATTGGAGGTCCCTTAGTAACGTGGAGTTGTTGTTTGGGCCAATAGACCATCCGTTTTCATCCTTGCAAACCGTAGCCTAGTTGTGGAGTTGAAGAAGAAAAGTAAGATTTAATCTTGTTTTATGTGTTATGAATGGTGTATGCATGTTGTAGTATGTTAAAATGGAGGAAATTCATGAAATATGGCATGTTGGAGTTGAGGTTGTGTGTAGTGCATGGCCGTGTAAGTGTGTGTGTGTTGTGTTGTGTTGAAGCAATGAATTAAAGTCTAGTTAGCATGTTGTAGTGTTGTAGAGTGAAGAAATGGATGAGAATCATCAATATGTATATATATGTAGTGTTGGCCGAAAATGGGCCATATTATGTGACAAGGAATGGATTAATGTTAATTAGTATTTTGGTTGTTGTCGTTATGAATTCTATGTTGACGATAGTAGTTTAATGACTCAAATTGATATCGTAAGTGTTGTGGGCTGAATTGGAGATTATTGTGCATTGATGTAATTTGTGTATTTATGGGAATGACATTGTTAGAGTGTGGATTGTTGATGCAAATCATGATTCGGAAGTTAAAAATGTGTTATGGATATTGTTCTCGGGTTTGGGATACATTTTCGGGTAAATTGGAGTATTTGTTGGATTGTTGGAAAATATTGTGTGAATTGTTTACAATGTTCTTGAGTGTTGTTGGTATGAGTTCGGACTAGTATTTGAATGTATAAGCGTTGATGTTGGCTTGAAGGTAAGCCGTTGAATTGAATATAGTGAAAGTTGTTGAATGATGTAAAAGAGAGTCACTAATGTTATATTGCCTTTCGGATTGATTATTGATGTTGCTAGGTTGGTTGTTGATGTTGTTGTTGATTTGGCCGAGTTAAATTCTCGGAGTTGGTATTTCAGGGGGAAATCTTCAATTTCTGTAGAATTAAGTGCTAGTTTGGAATTAAATGCCTATGGCTAATGTTTGGCATATTATGACGTAATTGTAGATCTTGGGGAGCCCGAGGCGTAGGTTGGGATTAGCTTGAGTTTGGAGTAGCCTTGAGAGCGATCGAGGTATGTAAAGCTCAGCCTTTCCTTCTTTTGGCATGCCTTAGTTGTAAATAGGCTATGACACGAATCTCGAGAAAACTCTGTTCTTGCGATCCGAGTATGCCTACGATTCTTATTCGCATCTTATCTTTGGCATTCGTAATATGATGAAATATTGGCCCTTATGTCTTTGGAATATTTGCCTTTTAAATATTGCATAAAAAGTTTTGGTATTTTTAAAGAGCCCCGTAACTACGAACGTCCGTAACTTCCGTAGACAGAACCGGATCGCTTCGATATGCTCGAAAATGATTCCACGATGTATGATGACTATATTTTCCATAGTGTCAAGATCAGGTCGACACCCCGTCCGTGGGTCCCGCGACTTTCCTTTATGTACTTCTGACGACTTTTGAAGGAATACGATATGACTATTATCTCGATTTCAAGTACGATCAGTTTACTTGCCTTTTAAGTTTATGATAATGATCTTATGCACATGATTTTGGTACGTAACTATGATTTTTTTGAAGTTCGGTTTGATATGTTCCCGAGTGGTATTCGGAAGAAAATCTGATTTGACTAATGTCTTGGTTTTGGATAATAGTCCGCTTCGACTATTCTATTAAGTCTGTAACGACGACTATGTTTTTTATCTCCATAAGATATGTCATATGATTTTGACACGTACCTACAATTTCTAAAGTGCTACTTGACATGTTCTCAAATGATTTTCGGAAGGAACTTGACTTGACTATTGTTTAGCTTTTAAATGAGATTTCGTTTGATTATTTGGTTGATCTGTGATGATGATTTGTGTATATGGTTTATCACTACTCTGCTCGTCACGGCTCGTTATGATCTCTTTCACCGCGTCGGGCGAGTGCATGTATTCGTGCACGATCTACGATTATGATTCCCCTCGGCTGGGGGCCGGGGGCATGTTATATGATATGATAATGATATGATGATATGGGGGAGGAGGTGGCCGGATGGCATATGATGACTTCGTTCCCCGCGTCCCTCACAAGTAGGCGAGGCATTATATGTACGTGATATGATAATTTTTACGCGTCCGTCGTTTAAAAGGCGGAGACACGTTATAATATATCATCGATGGTTTTACTTACCGCGTCCCTCACTGTAGGTCGGGGCACGTTATGTCCATGCATATACGAGATGATTTTGACTTTGTTTCCCGGTCCATGTGAAATTTGAATATGAAATTGACACATTATGATTTATGTTTCAAAGGCAAGCGTTATGATTTACGCTTATTGTATTACTTTTTACGTATGTCCTCCTCGTTTCGATACGATTATGTTTATGACATTCCTTTGCATACTCGGATCATATTCGTCTTGACCCCCTTCTTGAAATTGCGTTTCATGCCGCAGTACTGAATCTACGTTTTGGTGATCCATAGGCATAGGATTTCATTACTGGCTTGTTGGAGTGCTCCTTTGTTAGACGATATTTTGGGTATATACTCTCTCCGATGTATATGATTATGTTTAACGAAGTGCAGCGCGGGGCCTGTCCCGTCATCGATTACGTGAGTTACGTATTAGAAGTCGTAGACATAGATGTGGGTTATGCGGTTTGTTGGATCGTTGAGTAAGTTGTGTTTGGGCGGACCCGTCAGCAGTGGCCCTATTAATTTTGCGTGTATGTATGCGACTACGTTATGTATATTATGATAGCCTTGTCGACTTAAATGCGGTATATGTTTGTATGCGTCGGTTTGAGCCACGTACGATGGATTTATACCAGTCATTTGTATGCGAATACGGCTGGTTAGTGAGCGCTGTATAGTGACCGGCTCGGGCACCAGTCACGGCACTGGGGTTGGGTCGTAGCAGGTTGTGATCAGAGGCCCAAACTTTCGTGTCAGTTGGTGACATATCAATATTTGATTGGCGAACATGTCATTTGTACGTGGCGCATCTCCATTAGCCTTTGATTTGACTAGGCATCTTTCAGCATCATTCGACACGTGGCATGATCATATTGGCTCATTCGTTTGACTTGGTGTGCCACGTCATTTGACATGTGGTACGAATTTGTATACTCTTGAATAAGATGACGTCTTGGGTTTAGTAAGTAAGAACTCATCATTTATAGCCCAAATTAATGGACTAGCCAATGACATTGGATCATTAATCAAGTCTATATTTATTGGACTTAAATGATTAACTCAATATATATAGCCCATAATATTTATTTGGACTAATATAATCCAATTTTTTTGTGGATTTAAATTTAATAAAATATCATTGTCTACAAATGCCCCTCCAAGACTTGTCGGGTTGTAGACTTCTCGAACCTCGTAGATAAGGCTTGAAGTAAACTTTAAAACTTATGGCTAAACTTGGAGCTCTTGAGTCAAATTGCAATTTCTTTGTGGCAAATGTTAAAACTTCAGTTTAATAATTCTAGAATCCTTCTTTTTTTATGTTGTTGATGAAAGACCCATGTATTTTCCTTAAGTTGTTAAAGCTTGATATTGGGCCTTTAGAAAATTGATTGTTGTAAATGCTTTAAAATCCACTTGCCAACGTGAGTTACTACGTAAGCCCAAATTGCTACATTCTCTAACGACATGGCCCACGTAATCAAAGATGTGTTAATATTTCCTTGAATAAATCACGTTATAAGGCAATTGAGGCATGAAATTCGGGGTTGCGGTTTCCAACAAGGAGACAAGTAGTTGTTCCCGACAAAGGAGACAAATATGTAGTTTGATATTACTGGATTAATTTTAAAGTAATTCTGATAGGATTCTTTCTTGAGTTTTTTTTGTTGGACACGGAAGTACTAACCGCCACACTAGCCCTATAAAGCGGCAACACCCATAGAGTCTTGATATCAATTTCTATAACGAAGCAAAATTGGCATTAGTTAAAGCGCGATCTCACAAAGTTACGGCGGGAACGATGAGCACGGACTGTAGAAGTATCTTCTTGTTTCTTCACTGTAGATTTTCGTTTTCCTTTCTGTTTTTTTTTTCCGTGTGTAGGTCCAACACATAAAGTTCATCAGAAATCAACTTAAGGTGCGAGAGAATAATATTACCTCCGACATCTTAAAACTGATGAGTGGTAGCCTTTTATTGATATATGAAGCAATCGACTTAGGGTGCGAGAGAATAATATTACCTCCGACACCTTGAGACTGACAAATAAAGATCCTTTTGACGACGTATGCAAGAAGCAATCAGCTTAGAGTGCGAGAGATTAACATTGCCTCCGACATCTTAAGACTGATAAATTAAGATCCTTTTGACGACGTATGCAAGAAGCAGTCAGCTTAGAGTGCGAGAGATTAATATTATCTCCGACACTTTGAGACTGACAAGTAAAAGATCATTTTGATGACGTATCCAAGAATCAATAGCTTGAAGTGTGAGAGATTAATGTTATCTCTGCACTTTGAGACTGACAATTTCAAGCTCTTTTTAACAATACATTCACAAAACAATCGGCTTAGGGTGCAAGAGTTTAACATTGCCTCCAACACCTTAAAATCGGATAAGTCCGTTTACATGAATTCGGTCAACTTCAACCTTGTGATTACCAAGCTTCTTTTGTTCACGCAATGCATTTGAAGAGATGGTTCACTTAGGAAGATTATACCATCTGTCCTCCAAAAACAAGTATCTTATTATTGAAGCTGAAAATGGTGAAATCGTAACCAAGTTCTTGACTTATATTCCAGTGCATTGGGTCTCTGGTTGCACGCTCGAAAAGTGGCCATCTTTGAGGAATTCTCTCCATATGCTAAATTGGACTTGAGAACACGACACGGCTCTAATCGATCGTCAACAATGTGGTCCGCCAACCCTAACCATCGCAAGTCGAACGTTGCGGGCACCCTTTCTTGTTTAGGACGTCGAATACTTCAAGGACAAGTATATTGGGGATCAGGAACCATGGAAATTGACCGTGAATATGATCATACACCAGGATATTGGGAATGGGCTGAAGATGTGTGGCGTAAATCAACAAACTTTGAAGACAACGAGAATATATGATCTATTTATGCTTCTCTCGTTCACCTATGATCGCAATTCAAAACATATTGCAAGCATTTCTTTGAAGCACAGTTTACAACGACAAATACATTGCTTACGTCCGTTGGAGAGCTATCAATATCCCTCTAGGATTTACACGTCATTGGAGGGTCTACCCATTGGTGGTTCACGAAGAAATAGTGCTTAAGCTAAGGAGCTTACGGGTACTAATGAGGAATAATGAAAGGTTCGTTCCCCAAACACGTGAGCACCTATTCGTAGCCTTTCAATATCTTCAAGAAGATGAGATTCATAATCCAAGGGTGCCTTTGAGCAAGTGGATAAATTTTTGGTGCAAAAGAACTTTGAAATACGAGCCTGCTCCGCCACGGAAGGAGAAAAAGTCTTTCAACTTGAAGTCAACATATAATCCAACTCCGGAGCTATACAGGATGCTTGGTAGGAAGTAGTCAAGTGCGGATGGTAATGTTTTCCAAACTTGGAGTAGATCATGAACAAAGGGATGATACATATTTATCGGCCTTCTTATCATGTTGGTTGTGCGCCTTTGTATTTCCCTCTTAAAGATAGTGACTTCATTCGGCGGGGGACTTTTAGAATGGCAGCCATGATGGCAAATAAACGAGTAATTAGTCTTGCGGTCCAGTCTTATCAAACATCTACAATGGTTTAGCGAAGATTTCCAAGTCATCGCACTCGAGCATATTAAAGTGTCATTTCCCATTCATTATTTATATGGTTGGCTTGCTTACTTCAAGATGCATTTGCACTTCCTAACGGACCATCGGTTCAGATTGTCGGTAGTATATTACGCGGAGAAGGTGCTGCAAAATATTTTGGATCGAGCATGCAAGAAAACACGTTCATCGAGGAGATAGCGTTGCTTAGACTTCTACTATGCCAAATAGGTCCGTCCTCATTATTTTGTAGACGATAGCAGGTCCGAGTTGGAGGTGTGAGTTACTTTATGAGCACTTCGTTTTAATTACCTTCCTTGAGAGTGAAGACTCCTATATCTTCGCAGTCATATAGTCACACCGATTGACCCGTCGGTTTAGGTTTTATTAAGATACTCCGTCTTGAAAGTGATATTCACGGTGCCTCGTTGTTGAAGGACTTAGATTCTCTCGAATTTGTGTGTCCCAAAAATCCATGTCGAAGGCAACTTTCCCTAACACTACGTCTAATGTGAGGAAGCTCTCTTCGTCCGAGTATAAATTGTGGTGGGCAAAAGTGCATGGGAAATATCTTGAAGACAACTTGCAATCATTGGTGGTTGCTGTTGGTCTTATTACAGACATCCTTCAAGAGCATAATGAAGAGGTCTTCGCTGATAAATCTCTTTTAAAGTCTAAAGGTTTTACACACAAAAGCAAACGGCCTCCATGTAGATGTTCAAAAAGAGAAGATGCTTCCTCGAGGCTTATCAAGCTTCTAAAAGCGACCACCACAAGAGCCAGTGATAGCGGTCATGGGGATCGTTGTCCGAAGAGATTCGGACCACGCGTTGGCGAACAAGAGACAACACTTCGTACGCGGCAGTAGATTTAGCCGGTGATAAGCGGTTACGCAAAGGACTTTGGTGACTACTAAAGAGGTAATGATTTAAATTTCCTGCTCCGTGACACTTGAATGAGTTTCGATTGTTTATTATTTCTGTGACGGCTTGTTACCAAGTCTAATATTTTGGTGGCTTCTCACCAGCAAGCCTCAAGATAGTAGTGAATGCGCCAACGGTGGCCGAGACTGCGGGGATCATTTTCCAACATCTAAATCAGAGCGAGAGGCCACTTCTATTTCTCATGGGAGGTCTAAACCAAATTTGGGACTCAGTTCTCGCAAACCACCTGTCACGACCCAACCTCGTAGGCCGTGACTAGTGCCCGGCGCAGACACTCGTACAAACCAGGTAAGGATCGGCATACAAATAACTTATACATATACAAGGTCGTACGTCGTCTCAAGCACGACATACAAACGTATATACCGCACGAAGCCGGCAAGGTCGTTATAAAACACAACATCCAAAAATGTATACATACGCCAATGGAATAAGGTCGCCACGGCGAATGGGACCATAAAACATAAATCACACGGACCTAACCGAACGGTAACTATTCACAACCCAACATATGTCTACGGACCTACAAGAGTAATGACGGTATCATATGACGGGACAACCCCGTCATGCATTCTCGAATAGATGTATACATATACAACGAAAGAGTCGTACCAAAATGTAGGCTCGAAACAAGGAGCGCTCAATGTGAGAATAGATATCTTTGGTGGCGGATCACACAGCTGACGTCTGTGCACGCAGACGTCGACACGCGACCCGAAGAAAATTCGGTCTGAAATATTCTTGAGTATATAAAGCATGGAGAGTACGATAAACGGGATCATAGCTTCGGAACAAGTACAAAAAAAATAAGTACGATATCCGAATACACAAAATGCTTACTTTTGAATCCTGAAATCATGCATGTAAATATCATATGTCATGTCAAACCATTATGGGACTCGGTGGAAACGAAACATAATTATACACCGAGTCTTTAGCGCCATAACACGTCATCTTTTTCAAAATATGTATAACTACGTGACACGTACGTAACACATATAACATATAACTCAAAATATATATACACGGTGCAGAGCCCTCTTACGGGGACTCGGTGAGCCATGTAGTGAAGTGTGCATGATGACATACTTAGGCTTGGGGACTCGGCGAAAGATGTCAACTGTGATGCACGAGCGAGTGGTGAGTAACCATATGCGTATAAATCATCATTCCAGACTCGATAGATAGGTAAACTAATCAACGCTCGAGGGGTTAAAACGATAGTCATGTTAAGTTCTTTCAAAATGTCGTTAGAACTATACAAGGAAAGTCTCGGGACCGTGGACATGTATCAAACCAATGCGACCTTTATGAAAGTTACGGACATTATTCGTTATAGAATCCTCTCGAACGTATCGGAAAACGTCCAGGGCAAGGTCTGTGAAAAGTTAGAGAGACATTCAACATAGAACCGCCTTAGGAACAAGAACTCTTTATGCAACATTTACTATCAATCATACAAAAAAAGACACAAGGACCATGAAAACTCGATTATATTAGGAATGCTAACATTAAAAGTGAATAAGAATCGTGGGCACATGCTCGGATCTTTATGAATAGAGTTACCAAAGGCTCGTATCATATCTTACTTACATCTAGACATGCATTGAAAGGAAGGATGACTTTACACATACCTCGTCACTTCCTAAGCTAGCTCAGGAACTTAAGTCTCAGACTTCCCAAGATCTGACAACGTCATTAGATACTAAACGTGGTTATAGGTACTTAGGAATTCAATCCTAAGCTAACCTATTTACGAGAAATTAGGGCAGCGTTTCCCCTATAAATTCAACTTGAGAATTGAAGCTACAAGACGGAAGCCATCAACGACAATACCCGGCAACTATATTAGCAACATCAACAATTAATTCAAAAACGTATTCTAACGTTAGTAACTTCTTTTCTACATAATTCGACGACGTTTCATTTACATTGATTCAACCACATACAATCAAACCAACGTCAATGTCACCCGCGTTCCAAGTATCTTAACCAGAATCATTCAAACAAGACTAAAACACTTGAACAATAAACACAATATTCAAAACAGCCCAACCCATATCACCACCAGAAACCTTCAATTTCAATAGGAACAACAACAACACATTTCTTTCTTCCAAATTCATGAACTACATATAATCCACCACGTTAAACATCATTCTCATAAATACCAAGAAACTATATTAAAATCATTAGCTTCTAAAACAACCACAACGATTACAACTTCAACTTGAACCATTAAACCTTCATTTTCATCATAGAATCCTTTAATGACAACAACCAAAAATACTAAATAAATTTGAGTTCATCACTCTACAACCACAAACACCTACACGGCTCAACATCAACACACATGGTTCCATGAATTTCATTCATTTCTACATACTACAACACATACACAAACCATCCATAACATATGAAAAAAAAAGATTAAACCTTACCTTTTCCTTAACTTCTCAACAGCTAGGGTTATAAATGGCAAAAGCAGATGGTTTGATTACTCAACAACTACTCCACGTTAATAAGGACCTCTTGGTTGAAATGCTAGAAGAAAATTATTTTTTATCAATATTTAGGGGCACTAATTTCGGCCTTGCATGGCCGAATGGTCCTCCATGTTTCTCAAGTTTCTTGAGTTTGTGAAGTGATGAATAAGTCTTGCTTATCATCACTTATATATATATATATATATATATATATATATATATATATATATATATATATATATATATATATATATATATATGTAGCCCACACAAATACAAGGTGGACACGGCCACCCCGCCTACGTAGGCAAAACAATTGGCCAAATACAGATTGAGAACCCACCTAAATACACGGCCACTTGTAGCTTTTGGCAATTCATAGACAATTTCCTAATTCCAAATTTGTCCTTAATATTCCATACCAATAAAATTATAAGCAACTTGTGCCTTAAAACAAAATCGGAGGTTAAAAGTCTACCTCGTATCTAGAAATAGTCTTGTCCTTAACTTATCATGATTGGCTGAATATCAATGTACAAAATACGGTATATAACAACGTGTATATGTCTTGTCTTTGATGGAAGAAAGGTTGTGATGACTCTTCGAAAGAATTTCGTTTTGGAGGCCTGGACTAATATCCAAGCTAAATTCTCCAACCTTTCTGTGGATTGTGCATCTTCTCTTGAAGATGAGGTTAAAGTGATCCTCGAGGAAATGGATGGAAATGACTTGGATATTTCCCCTTTAAAGAAACTATTGGATTCTTTCTTTGAGCTTTGCCACTTCTATGACCAAGCACGATCGACTCTTGTTGATAAGGCCGCAAAGTCGAAAAAAATCGTAGTCATTTGTAAGAGCGAAGGAACATCTTGATCTTGTCTTAATTGAAAAAATACGAGAAGGCCAAAAGCTATCACTACTCGTCGATCTCTTAAGGCGAGCAAGAAGAAAGTGAAGGAGCTACGAGCCCTCAAAATGCCACGAGAAGGATGATGAGGAGTTCAAATCTAAAGTCTCACCGAAGATGAATACCGTAGACGTGCCGATGTCTCCAGTGAATCGGCAAACAATTCGCCGACGTGGAAGAGAAGAGGCGATACTTAGAGGCTAACCTTCAAGACTTAGTCAATTATAAGTTTTTTTCTAGATTAGCTTGCGGGGAAACTTTTTTTTTTTTTTACTTGCTCTCCTTTTGCTTTCTTGCATTTGATTAGTTGATGTTCTTGATAGTAATAAGCTTCTCGCATTTTGCTTTTTCGTAATTCTCGGCCGATATCTTTTTTTTTTTGTGCTTCAACATCAAGGATCATTTACTCGTTTCGGGACATTCCCTTGCCTTTTTCTTTT
>NW_026717868.1:0-14509 GCF_029784015.1 Lycium ferocissimum
AAATCCCAAAAAGAAACGATAAACCACAACCCTTTTGCTCCTTTTGGAAGAGTCAAAACTAGATGCGAGGCAACATCATTATGTCCCCGAAAACTCGCTCACAAGCATCTCCGTCCATCGGAACTTAAGCCGATTTTTAGTCAATTGGTCAATGGGTTGAAAGAGAGAAAATCCTTCTACAAACCTTCTATAATAACCTGCCAAGCCTAAGAAACTACGTATCTCCATTGGTGCCGTGGGCCTTGGCCAATTCTTCACAAAAGCTCAATCTTTTGGGCATCCACCCTAACGCCTTCTCTCGAAATAATGTGACCCAGAAATGCCACAGAGTTCAACCAGAATTCACACTTAGAAATCTTGGCATACCATTCTTTACCTCAAAGAATTCCAAGCACTGTCCGCAGATGTTCCGCATGGTCGTCTTCTGATGGCGAGTAAACTAGAATATCATCTATAAACACAATCACGAACAAATCTAGAAAGGGCCTGAATACACGATTCATCAAATCCATGAATACGGCTAAAGCATTAGTCGCCCGAACGACATAACACGGAACTCTGGTGGCCATATCTAGTCCCAACGCCGTCTTCGGAATGTCTTCTTCCTTTACCCTAACCTAGTGGTATCCTGACCTCAAGTCTATCTTCGAGAAATACTTGGTGCCTTGCAACTGATCAAACAAATCATCAATCCTCGGGAGCGGATACTTATTCTTTATAATCACTATATTTAATTGCCCATAGTAAATACACATTCGCAAGGAACCATCCTTCTTCTTCACAAATAACACCAGCGCTCCCCACGGTGATACACTAGGCATGATAAAGCCCTTCTCGAGCAAATCTTTCAACTGCTCCTTCAATTCTTTCAACTCGGCAGGTGCCATCCTATAAGGAGGAATAGATATTGGGCGGGTGTCTCTCAATAGGTCAAATAGCAAAATCGATCTCCCTTCTCGCTGAGGAATGCCCGGAAGCTAAATGCAGGAAGCATACGGGAATTCATTAACCACGGGACTGCATCAAGAGTCGGCGACTCTGCTTGCACATCTTGAACTCGAACTAGATGAAAAACATACCCTTTTCTGATCATCTTCTCTGCCTTAAGGTAGGAAATAAACCTACCTCTAGGAGAAGCAGCACTGCCCTTCCACTCTAGGACTGGCTCGCCTAGAAACTGAAATCGAACCATCTTTGCTGTACAATCAACACATTAGCATAACAAGAAGTAACCAGCCCGTGCCATAATAACATCAAAATCAATCATATCTAACTCAATAAAAATCTGCCACGGCGTCAAGCTATCATAAACTATAACAACACGGTCCGTATACTCGCCTAGCTATAACCGATCAGGATCGGCGTGGACACCGAAAGGTTTGATCGAAACTCAGTTTCACTCCCGAAACACGCCAAGAACAAATGGTGTAGCATATGATAATGTGGAAACTGGATCAATCAATGCATAAACATCATGGGAGAAAACCGATAATATACCTGTAACAACATCAAGAGATGTCTCACGGTCCTGTCTACCAACCACGTACACACGCCGTGTCGAAGACCGCCGGAGCTAGACGCTCCACCCTCCCTCCCTCTACCTCGCCCCCACCGGCATCCGAAAACTTGCCCGGCGGGCGCACTCAAAAGAAGTGAGCCACCATTGTACCCCGTAGGATGAACCATACTCGTACCAATCCTTACCCGCACTCCTCACCCCCGTGGCCTGGGGTCCCGGCTACAAGATAACAAACTATCTTATCCCACCGACACTGACCGGCTTATAACTTGCCACACTGGGCACATCGCCGCAAAGGGGTCTCATCTGTCCTGTCACGACCAGACTAAGGCCATAATGGGTACCCGGGGCTAACCACCGAGCAACGCTCATTCTACTTCTTATTCATACTCATCATGCGTTCATTCATATTCTTATGCTCATAATCATAGAAATACTATTTTTCATTTGAAACATATACACTTTATATAGATAAGCCCTTCGGCTTTCAAAATAGTATATATATATATGATGAGAAACTGTGAGACCATACTACCCACACTACGTATCTACTAGCCACTACTGAAGTGCTAGACATAGGGACGGACAGACCCCGTCACGCCTAAAACATACATATACATATACACCAAAAAAGAATAATCAATGGCACCTCCGAAGAATGGAGTGCTTCTCGATCTTCTAACAGCTCTCGATCGGATCACCTCCTCGTCTCTGCGTGGACATGAACACGGCGTCCAAAGAAAAGCACGACATCGGTACGAACATTGTACCGAGTATGTATGCAATGAGCAGAAATAAACGTAATAAGGAAATCATAAGGCATAAGATGAATACATAACCTGCGTACTCTTTAAGTGGATACATTTTATACATATATCATACATGAGCATATCATATGAGTTACCATAGCATATACATCATCGTTAACCCGCGTTCGGATAACCAACATATGCCGCCCACTAGTGGTGATTGTGTCCGGCCTTCTCAAGGCGAGGGCGGAATCCTGCGCCAGCCCGCCTAAACGACACATGTCTGGCCATTTGGGCCCGGTGGAATCATAAGCAGCCCACCTTCACGGTGACATGTCCGGCCATTTAGGCGCGGTGGAATTATATCATCGTACATATCATAGACTTATCATAATTATACATTTATCGTCAAAACATTCATTAGAACTTGAAAGCAACTATAGCTATGTCCGGGTGACATAAGGTCGTGAACCCCTGATTACGTTATGGAGTGATCATAATCATTTTGTCTCATCTTGGAGGAACTAAAGTTTTAAGGTGAGTGCACGTAAGGAAAACATCAATAGCTCACAGTTAACATCATTAGCTTTGTATGATCATCATATCATGCACTCTAGGACTTTTAGACTTAAGCTCATCATCGTCATTATCGTATTCGTAATGCATCTCTTATCTCATGTGGCTATTCATGAACATAGACTCTTAGTTTTCTTGAAGATAGGAGATTCATGAAGATGGAGGAAAATCATGCCAACGATTCATGCCCTAGAAACAAGGGTTTAGCCTTACATACCTTTTTCGCTTAACTATTCTATCGCTTGCTTGTTCTCCTTCAATGCTCACGTCTTTACCTCAAGAAAGTTCGTATCGACATTAGCTAAACGACTATAAGAACGTGCTTATTAAAGCTAGAGAAAATTGGGCAGCATTTCCTTTGTTTATACTACTTCCTCCATATTCCATATCAACTCCCAAACATTCATAACAACAATCATCATTCATTTGCATTGTCCACACTTCATAATTTCACTTCAATTCCTCCATAATCATGACCATAGTTCACCATCGCGTTCTTTCACATACAATGCTTATTCCATGTTCTAAATTTCATTCATAAGCTACTTACAATCACAACATATCCATATTCATGATTCATTCCAACTACTACTCAACAATGACACTATTCTCACATTTATGACCCATTTCCTATTTCCTTCTACAATCCAAGTGTTTCAACTTTTCAATACTTCCAAAAACATGAAAAGATCATAAAAATTACCTTAGATAATGGTAGAATAATCCTTGAGTGTAAATACCCTTCTTACACCAAAACCCTTGTTCACTTCTCTTGAAATTTCTTGGCTTGGATGGCTTTAATGTGTTTCTAACTCTTGATTATTGTTGGTTTGATGAAGTTGATCATCAATTGTCACACCCTTAATCCGATAGGGTGTGATGGGCACCCGACCCTTACCTAGGGCGAGCGAACCCGAGACTTTCATAATACACACGATCATCGGGCCCACAAACATAACATACGCACGAAATGAAAATTTTTTTAAAACAAACATGCCTTTCGTTTTTTTCTTCAAACCAAATAAAATCGCAATCGTGAAAAGCGCGTAATATAAGGCATAACGATTAGCCGGCTTATATAGCCGCTGCCAAACACATCGGTAGCATAATGCATACAAACACACCGGCTTACGTAGCCGCTACAAAACGGAACTCCGACATATCATACACTCGATAATCGTCTGCCAAAGTCTCTATCATAACTTCGAACACCACACAAGCACTGCGACTCGGCGAAGACTGCGGGAGGAAATGGAGCTCGCCAATCCGTTGAGCATCGTCTTCGCTAACATCACCTACTCGTATCCGTGGGTACCGCGTGGCATGGAAACGCGACCCCGGCGAAAAGTGGGGTCGGCACGAAATATGCCCGAGCATGTGAAGCACAACATACATCAAATGAGGCCATAACCAAAGTAGGGGAGTACGTAAAGTAAAGTCGTAATAGCCCGACTACCCAAGTACCACATCTCGACACACGTATCATACATACTCATACCGAACGCATCATAATCAATAAGTACGGAATGACATTAACCGATGTGGGATTTGCCTCGTCATCGCGATCAAACTCATCATATCATCATACATCATCACATATCAAATACGGTCCATAGGACCGGCGGACGAACGTGGTCGCCACCCTATACGGCGCCACAACACGACGATAACACCGAAGTTTCAAATCTCCGTATCCCCGAACACAACACATCGTCACAACACATCATAAGCCATATCACGACATAACTCCATAAACGGAACCGGCCATGGCGAGGTCTCGGGAGCCGTAACACGGCATAACAGGAGTATATCATAGTGCGCACGATCATATACCGGCCCGGGATCCGTGAAAGAGAACACGAACGCACGAGCGGATCGTAAGTAACCACACACATATCGACACCGTCACGGACTCGAACCGAATGATCAAAACGAACCCTTTTTTTTGAAAATCCAAAATCATAGTTTTCTCCCGAATCTCGCTCGGGACATATCAACCGAACTTCAGAAATCGTTGTTACGTATCAAAATCATGGGCATAAAACCCTTATTTCCAACTCGACAGATAAATAAATAATCATAGTGAAGAAAATATTAAATTTTCCGAAAAAGTCCATAAAGGTAGCATAGAAAGGCCGCGGGCCCCACGGACGGGTGCCGACCCCCGTCCGAGCCCGACTACGAGGGGTAAGGGAGAGTGATGTCTTATGAACTTACATATTATGTTTTGGGGCGTTTCGAGGTCGTATGCAAAAGTTACGGACGTTCGTAGTTTCGAAGTCGTTTTGGAACAAGTCTCTTTGAAAACAAAATTCTTTTGAAAATAGAACTCTTTTGAAACCTTAAAGTTTAATCCTACAAAAGACATAAGGGTCATAACTCAACCGCGTTAAAGATACGAACATCAAGGAACTTATACGAATCGCTTACACAATTTTCAAACTCAACCATACCAAGAACATACAAACCACAAACACGAGCAAATACGATTCACAAACATACTTGAAATTTACGAATGGAATTACCGAGGCACATATCATGTCATACCTTAGTTAGTCTAAGACATGCCAAAAAGAAAAGAAGGGTAAGCTTCACATACCTGGCTTGCTTCCTAAGCTAATCCAACGTAAGTTCGTCTTCTCAAAAATCTACAACAACATCAATAGGCATCGAACATTAGTCAGTAGCTAAAGGATCCAATTCCAAACCATTGCTTTTTCTACATAATTTTGGGCAGCACTTCCCCTATAACTTGGGCCCCGAGAATTTAACTCGGCCAAATCTTCAATAGCAATACCAACAATTCACACATGGACAACATTATCTTCCACAAATTCATGAAACTATATTAAAATTTCTTAAGATTCTAAATCAGCCCACCAACAAGTACAACACCAACTTGACACATTAAACTCTCATTTACATCACATAATCCATGACAAACAACCACCAAAATACAACATATAATTTGGTTCACCATGTTCCACCGAAAACGGCCCCCTACACGGCCCAACTTCACCATACATGATTTCATGAACTTCATTTATTCTCCACACATTTCAACAACACACAATCATGTTAAATACAATTAAATCACTATCACCACACAACACACACAACACACGGCCAACCTTCAACTTTCACAACTCAACTTCAACATTTATACTTTCATGTTTTCCATTCATTTTCACATCCTACAATATCCATATTCAATCCCAAATGCATTCTAACATCACCAATTCTTTTTTACAATTCCATGGCATCTCATTTATGTTCAATTCATAATTGTTCACATATTCAAATACCAATTCGAAACCTTCCAAACAATAGTCAAGAATGTTTCAAATAATCCGCTCGACATTTCAAGCGGCCGAACCAACACACTACCTAAAATTATCCAAACTCAACAAGAATAATGACAACATATTTCTTTCTTTCAACTTCATAAATCACACCAACAATTCATACTAACAACATTAGTTTCCATAAACACAAGAACACTATATTCAATTCACTTTAACTTCCGACAACTACAACTTGAACTAGAATTATCAAACTTCCATTTCTCATCATAGATTCCATTGTAACAACAACCAAAATACTTAAGAAAATTGATTCATCCCTTTCCATACTATACCACAACCACACGGCCTCAACATATAGTCCATATTTTTCATGAATTTCCCTCATTCCTACACACCACAACATACACAACCATACATAACATATAAAAAGAAGATTAAATTCTTACCCTTTTCCAACTTTTCCACTTGCCAAAAAGAAGCTCTTTCTTGCCATGATATTTATACCACTTTGTAGAGAATCTTGAACTTAGTAGGAATACAAACAAATTATAATTTTGAATCAAAGTTGAAGGCTTCAAGATTTCTTTTTTTTTTTTTTCTCTTCTTTCTTGCTGAAATTTGGAAATTTGTGGAGCTTTTTTGCTGAAATAAAATGAAGTTTCTGTCCCTTTTAAAAAGCGCCAACGTCGGTTTCTTGTAGCTACGATCGCGCGTGTGTAGCGTGCGTAGCGGTACCGCGGGAATGCTTGTTTCTGCGTCGACGAGTTCAGTTTGTAACGTCTATAATTCTCTCTCCGATGTCCTATCAATGAACGGTTTGTTGCATTACAAACTAGACTCGACGAACTTCATTTTAGGCTTTTAAAACACCTTAAAACTCCACATATACTATGAGATATGCGCCTCCATAGTTGACTTAAAAATTCGCCCGACATTTCCCCAAATTTTCGTCAAACTTATTTTCTTCGATTTACTCGATCTCGAAATATTCCGACGCACAAAATGCGGGATATAACATCCTTTCCCCTTTAGAACATTCGTCCTCGAATGTTCAACTAATCGCATAAGGTCCAATATGTCTCGGGTTAAACTTTTCCTTCTTACTCTTGTCTTAATCTCACTCTTACTATCGGCACGACCTTTCAAGTCGTATTACAAACACACATCTCATTCTCTTTTCATTTCTAGAAAAATTTCGGCAGAGTTTCCTCTATATTTCTTATTATCTCAAAACCTGCACGCAGAAAATACCAACAATGCCTCAAAGAAGGGTAAGCTTCACATACACGCTTGCTTCCAAGCTAATCCAACGTAAGTTCGTCTTCTCAAAAATCTACAACAACATCAATAGGCATCGAACATTAGTCCGGCGCTAAAGGATCAATTCCAAACCATTGCTTTTTCTGGAATTTTGGGCAGCACTTCCCCTATAACTTGGGCCTTGATAATTTAACTCGGCCAAATCTTCAACAACAATACCAACAATTCACACATGGACAACATTATCTTCCACAAATTCATGAAACTATATTAAAATTTCTTAAGATTCTAAATCAGCCCACCAACAAGTACAACACCAACTTGACACATTAAACTCTCATTTACATCACATAATCCATGACAAACAACCACCAAAATACAACATATAATTTGGTTCACCATGTTCCGAAAACCCCTACACGGCCCAACTTCACCATACATGATTTCATGAACTTCATTTATTCTCCACACATTTCAACAACACACAATCATGTTAAATACAATTAAATCACTATCACCACACAACACACACAACACACGGCCAACCTTCAACTTTCACAACTCAACTTCAACATTTATACTTTCATGTTTTCCATTCATTTTCACATCCTACAATATCCATATTCAATCCCAAATGCATTCTAACATCACCAATTCTTTTTACAATTCCATGGCATCTCATTTATGTTCAATTCATAATTGTTCACATATTCAAATACCAATTCGAAACCTTCCAAACAATAGTCAAGAATGTTTCAAATAATCCGCTCGACATTTCAAGCGGCCGAACCAACACACTACCTAAAATTATCCAAACTCAACAAGAATAATGACAACATATTTCTTTCTTTCAACTTCATAAATCACACCAACAATTCATACTAACAACATTAGTTTCCATAAACACAAGAACACTATATTCAATTCACTTTAACTTCTAAAACAACTTCCCGACAACTACAACTTGAACTAGAATTATCAAACTTCCATTTCTCATCATAGATTCCATTGTAACAACAACCAAAATACTTAAGAAAAATTGATTCATCCCTTTCCATACTATACCACAATCACGGCCTCAACATATAGTCCATATTTTTCATGAATTTCCTCATTCCTACACACACCACAACATACACAACCATACATAACATATAAAAGAAGATTAAATTCTTACCCTTTTCCAACTTTTCCACTTGCCAAAAGAAGCTCTTTCTTGCCATGATATTTATACCACGGCCGAGGAGAATCTTGAACTTAGTAGGAATACAAACAAATTATAATTTTGAATCAAAAGTTGAAGGCTTCAAGATTTCTCTTTTTTTTTTTTTTTTTTTCTCTTCTTTCTTGCACAAATTTACGGAAATTTGTGGAGCTTTTTGCTGAAATAAAATGAACCCTTTTTTTTTAAAAATCCCAACGTCGGTTTTCTCACGAATCTGCGCTCGGGACGATCAAGCGTACCGCGGAATCTTTGTTCTGCGTATCAAAATTCGGTTGTAACGTCTATAATTCTCTACTCCGATGTCCTATCAATGAACGGTTTGTTGCATTACAATACTAGACTCGACGAACTTCATTTTAGGCTTTTAAAACACCTTAAAACTCCACATATACTATGAGATATGCGCCTCCATAGTTGACTTAAAAATTATGTTTTGGGGCATTTCCCCAAATTTTCGTCAAACTTATTTTCTTCGATTTACTCGATCTCGAAATATTCGACGCACAAAATGCGGGATATAACATCCTTTCCCCTTTAGAACATTCGTCCTCGAATGTTCAACTAAAAAGACATAAGGTCCAATATGTCTCGGGTTAAACTTTTCCTTATACTCTTGTCTTAATCTCACTTTTTCTATCACGACCTTTCAAGTCGTATTACAAACACACATCTCATTCTCTTTTCATTTCTAGAAAAATTTACGAATGGAGAGTTTCCTCTATATTTCTTATTATCTCAGTTCCGTCTGAGAGAAAATACCAACAATGCCTCAAAGAAGGGTAAGCTTCATACATGCTTGCTTCCTAAGCTAATCCAACGTAAGTTCGTCTTCTCAAAAATCTACAACAACATCAATAGGCATCGAACATTAGTCCAGCGCTAAAGGTTCCAATTCCAAACCATTGCTTTTTCTCTACGGAAATTTTGGGCAGACTTTTATAATCTTGGACGCCCGAGAATTTAACTCCGCCAAATCTTGTAGCAATACTCAACAATTCACACATGGACAACATTATCTTCCACAAATTCATGAAACTATATTAAAATTTCTTAAGATTCTAAATCAGCCCACCAACAAGTACAACACAACTTGACACATTAAACTCTCATTTACATCACATAATCCATGACAAACAACCACCAAAATACGACATATAATTTGGTTCACCATGTTCCACGAACTTGACCCTACACGGCCCAACTTCACCATACATGATTTCATGAACTTCATTTATTCTCCACACATTTCAACAACACACAATCATGTTAAATACAATTAAATCACTATCACCACACAACACACACAACACACGGCCAACCTTCAACTTTCTGACTCAACTTCAACATTTATACTTTCATGTTTTCCATTCATTTTCACATCCTACAATATCCATATTCAATCCCAAATGCATTCTAACATCACCAATTCTTTTTTACAATTCCATGGCATCTCATTTATGTTCAATTCATAATTGTTCACATATTCAAATACCAATTCGAAACCTTCCAAACAATAGTCAAGAATGTTTCAAATAATCCGCTCGACATTTCAAGCGGCCGAACCAACACACTACCTAAAATTATCCAAACTCAACAAGAATAATGACAACATATTTCTTTCTTTCAACTTCATAAATCACACCAACAATTCATACTAACAACATTAGTTTCCATAAACACAAGAACACTATATTCAATTCACTTTAACTTCTAAAACAACTTCCCGACAACTACAACTTGAACTAGAATTATCAAACTTCCATTTCTCATCATAGATTCCATTGTAACAACAACCAAAATACTTAAGAAAATTGATTCATCCCTTTCCATACTATACCACAACCACACGGCCTCAACATATAGTCCATATTTTTCATGAATTTCCCTCGTTCCCACACACCACAACATACACACCATACATAACATATAAAAGAAGATTAAATTCTTACCCTTTTCCAACTTTTCCACTTGCCAAAAGAAGCTCTTTCTTGCCATGATATTTATACCACTTTGCGAGAGAATCTTGAACTTAGTAGGAATACAAACAAATTATAATTTTGAATCAAAGTTGAAGGCTTCAAGATTTCTCTTTTTTTTTTTTTTTTTCTCTTCTTTCTTCTTTGAAAATTTAAAATTTGTGGAGCTTTGCTGAAATAAAATGAAGTTTACTGTCCCTTTTAAAAAAGCGCCAACGTCGGTTTTTTGTAGCTACGATCTTGTAGCGATATATGTATGCGGCAGCGGTACGCGGGAATGCTTTGTTTCTCGTCGGCGATTCAGTTTGTAACGTCTATAATTCTCTACTCCGATGTCCTATCAATGAACGGTTTGTTGCATTACAAACTAGACTCGACGAACTTCATTTTAGGCTTTTAAAACACCTTAAAACTCCACATATACTATGAGATATGCGCCTCCATAGTTGACTTAAAAATTAGCCCAGCATTTCCCAAATTTTCGTCGAACTTATTTTCTTCGATTTACTCGATCTCGAAATATTCGACGCACAAAATGCGGGATATAACATCCTTTCCCCCTTTAGAACATTCGTCCTCGAATGTTCAACTAACATAAGGTCCAATATGTCTCGGGTTAAACTTTTCCTTCTTACTCTTGTCTTAATCTCACTCTTACTATCGGCACGACCTTTCAAGTCGTATTACAAACACACATCTCATTCTCTTTTCATTTCTAGAAAAATTTCGGCAGAGTTTCCTCTATATTTCTTATTATCTCAAAACACCTTGCCTTGAGAAAATACCAACAATGCCTCAAAGAAGGTATACTTCACATATCACTTTATTCCTAAGCTAATCAAATATCGTAAAGTTAAATGTAAAAATCTACAACATCAATAGGCATCGAACTTGTTAGTCCCCTAAAGGTTCCAATTCCAAACCATTATCTTTCCCAACGAATTTTGGGCAGCACTTCCCCTGTAACTTGGGCTTGTGAATTTAACATCGGCCAAATCTTCAACAACAATATACAATTCACACATGGACAACATTATCTTCCACAAATTCATGAAACTATATTAAAATTTCTTAAGATTCTAAATCAGCACGATCCCCATGAAGGAAGAGTACAACACCAACTTGACACATTAAACTCTCATTTACATCACATAATGTGACAAACAACCACCAAAATACAACATATAATTTGGTTCACCATGTTCTGAAAGCCTACACGTGACTTCACCATACATGATTTCATGAACTTCATTTTATTCTCCACATTTCAACAACACACAATCATGTTAAATACAATTAAATCACTATCACCACACAACACACACAACACATAACAACCTTCAACTTTCACAACTCAACTTCAACATTTATACTTTCATGTTTTCCATTCATTTTCACATCTACAATATCCATATTCAATCCCAAATGCATTCTAACATCACCAATTCTTTTTTACAATTCCATGGCATCTCATTTATGTTCAATTCATAATTGTTCACATATTCAAATACCAATTCAAACCTTCCAAACAATAGTCAAGAATGTTTCAAATAATCCGCACCGACATTTCAAGCGGCCGAACCAACACACTACCTAAGAATTATCCAAACTCAACAAGAATAATGACAACATATTTCTTTCTTTCAACTTCATAAATCACACCAACAATTCATACTAACAACATTAGTTTCCATAAACACAAGAACACTATATTCAATTCACTTTAACTTCTAAAACAACTTCGACAACTTACATCGACTTGAACTAGAATTATCAAACTTCCATTTCTCATCATAGATTCCATTGTAACAACAACCAAAATACTTAAGAAAATTGATTCATCCCTTTCCATACTATACCACAACCACACGGCCTCAACATATAGTCCATATTTTTCATGAATTTCCCTCATTCCTACACACCACAACATACACAACCATACATAACATATAAAGAAGATTAAATTCTTACCTTTTCCAACTTTTCCCTTGCCAAAGAAGCTCTTTCTTGCCATGATATTTATACCACTTTGCGAGAATCTTGAACTTAGTAGGAATACAAACAAATTATAATTTTGAATCAAAGTTGAAGGCTTCAAGATTTCTCTTTTTTTTTTTTTCTCTTAACTTTCTTCTTTGAAATTTACGGACACATTTGTGGAGCTTTTTTCTTTGAAATAAAATGAAGTTTTGAACCCTTTTAAAAAAGCGCAACGTCGGTTTTCTTGTAGCTACGAATCTGCTAGCGGGAGCATATCAAGCGAACAGCGGGAATCGTTGTTACGTATCAAATTCATGGTTGTAACGTCTATAATTCTCTACTCAAATGTAAATAATCAATGAACGGTTTGTTGCATTACAAACTAGACTCGACGAACTTCATTTTAGGCTTTTAAAACACCTTAAAACTCCACATATACTATGAGATATGCGCCTCCATAGTTGACTTAAAATGTTTGGACATTTCCCCAAATTTTCGTCAAACTTATTTTCTTCGATTTACTCGATCTCGAAATATTCCGGCACAAAATCGGGATATAACATCCTTTCCCCCTTTAGAACATTCGTCCTCGAATGTTCAACTAAAAGACATAAGGTCCAATATGTCTCGGGTTAAACTTTTCCTTCTTACTCTTGTCTTAATCTCACTCTTACTAAACTCAACCTTACCAAGAACGTATTACAAACACACGTCAAATCATTCTCTTTTCATTTCTAGAAAAATTTCGGCAGAGTTTCCTCTATATTTCTTATTATCTCAAAACCTGCACGCAGAAAATACCAACAATGCCTCAAAGAAGGGTAAGCTTCACATACCTGGCTTGCTTCCTAAGCTAATCCAACGTAAGTTCGTCTTCTCAAAAATCTACAACAACATCAATAGGCATCGAACATTAGTCCAGCGCTAAAGGTTCCAATTCTAAACCATTGCTTTTTCTACGAAATTTTGGGCGGCACTTCCCCTATAACTTGGACGCCCCAGGAATTTAACTCGGCCAAATCTTCAATAGCAATACCAACAATTCACACATGGACAACATTATCTTCCACAAATTCATGAAACTATATTAAAATTTCTTAAGATTCTAAATCAGCCCACCAACAAGTACAACACCAACTTGACACATTAAACTCTCATTTACATCACATAATCCATGACAAACAACCACCAAAATACAACATATAATTTGGTTCACCATGTTCCACGAAAACGGCCCCTACACGTGACTTCACCATACATGATTTCATGAACTTCATTTATTCTCCACACATTTCAACAACACACAATCGTTAAATACAATTAAATCACTATCACCACACAACACACACAACACACGGCCAACCTTGACTTTCACAACTCAACTTCAACATTTATACTTTCATGTTTTCCATTCATTTTCACATCCTACAATATCCATATTCAATCCCAAATGCATTCTAACATCACCAATTCTTTTTTACAATTCCATGGCATCTCATTTATGTTCAATTCATAATTGTTCACATATTCAAATACCAATTCGAAACCTTCCAAACAATAGTCAAGAATGTTTCAAATAATCGACATTTCAAGCGGCCGAACCGACACACTACCTAAAATTATCCAAACTCAACAAGAATAATGACAACATATTTCTTTCTTTCAACTTCATAAATCACACCAACAATTCATACTAACAACATTAGTTTCCATAAACACAAGAACACTATATTCAATTCACTTTAACTTCTAAAACAACTTCCCGACAACTACAACTTGAACTAGAATTATCAAACTTCCATTTCTCATCATAGATTCCATTGTAACAACAACCAAAATACTTAAGAAAATTGATTCATCCCTTTCCATACTATACCACAACCACACGGCCTCGACATATAATCCGTATTTTTCATGAA
>NW_026717869.1:0-13469 GCF_029784015.1 Lycium ferocissimum
TTTCAATAGTAACCTATTTCATACCATGCGTTTTCCCAGTGAGCAGGTTCGTTGGGAATGAAGTGGGAAAATCATGTTTTATAACACAAATTTCTCACTAAATGTCGGTGGAAAAAACTTTTATTTCTACTAGTGTGGGTAACCTTTTTTGTATTTTTTTATTGCTCTGGTTACTATATTATTTTTTTGGAAACGAACCATTAGCTTTCACGTAGATCGAACACTGAAGGATAAAGGAGAGACAGATTCGGGGGGGAAAAGATAACCAGTTTTATTCATCCATAACTGGAAAAAGAAATAAAGTCAAATTACAATAACATCAAAGCTATTCTTTGCAAAATCAAAATATTGCTAAACTTAAAAGACTATAATACTTCCTAATTTAACATACCAAACATAATAAAGACAATAAAATCACCTCATATCCTCCAAACATATTTTTTTTGACTTGACATTATTAAGAAAGAAAATACCAAACAGCTCAATTTTCATTTGGATCTAACTCATATTCACCGTATCAGTATATTTTAATCTATTATAATAGGTAATATACCTTATTCTTCAGCCGACTAATTCCACTTCTAATGGACAGTCTGATAGTGTAAAAATTCTTTTACACGATCAACTCGTCCATATAGTAAGTTAAACCCTTATTCTTATATTTTTATTTTCTGAAAAGCTCATAAAAGTGGTGAAGATGGTGATATTTGAGCTTCACTAGAACAAAAACTCTTTATAGCTGGTTGAAAAAAGGGATTAAATGGGAAAATTTTATGCCAACATCCATCATCAATATCTAAAGCAGCTTTACAAATTACAACATTGAGGACCAAGTAAATGTAGTTGACTACTTAAAAAGATGTAATTATTTCTTCAACACAATTAGGAACATCATTAACTGATGTTAAACATTTTGTGATTGAATCAGGGCCTAATCCTCCAAAATTAGGCAATAATCCACCAAGAAATTGAGCTCTCACAGTTGATATGCTTAATAAGGAAATCAGCATAATTGAATATAAGGCTTTAGGGCTCGTGAAAAAACAATTACTCGCACTTGATGTTTTGTAATGACCGCGTTTGTTATACATTGGATTGTGATGTGAAAACTTTAGAGTCGTGGTATTTATATGCAAAATTTAGTGCAAAATTACAAGAAATAGTGACATTTGACTATTTCTTGTAATTTTGCACTAATTTTTATTTTGTTTAATGTTAGCATTTAGTAATCGATATGTATTTAAAAGATGTTATTAGTATTAGAATTTATTGATTCTTTTGGAACGGGTTACGTTTTCTTTTTGTAACTATAGTCAATTACTTTATATTGGTTAATGCATGAGTTAATGTTATGTCCTATTAATTTCAGTCCTTGACCCTCGATTTAATTCGATATTAATATATCCTCAAAAAGAGAATAGATAATGTTATTCAATATCCCATGACCAGGGTCAAAGTTCTTTATATCCTAATATTACCAAGTCAAATTTTAAATCTCACGTTGAAGTTGTTATAGTCACGAAATATTTACATAATTAAGAATAAATTGAAAATGTTCCCATTTTTTAATTTGTTACATCATTATTTCAAAAAAAAAAAAAAAAAGATAGGTTAAAGACTAATTATGGTTCTTATAGATCTAATTCGTTGAAATTTCTTCCAATAAAACATGTTCTTCATTAGAATAAGATGGTACAATACTCAAGACAATAATTCTTCTTTCTAAGAGTCATAGCGGCCTCATATATAGTCCATTTGAAAGAAGGTAATTGAAAGTCAAGTAAAAATTTATCCGCATCCGGTGTTCACATCAAACCATACTATTTTATCATGATTAACTTTGATTTAGCAATAAGAGTGTAAGGTAAGACGTGTCATATATTCATTGGTTCGGTGTTGCCAGTGGGTGCGGGTAATTATTTTCCGAATAGAATCTCTATGTCCTTGAAAAACTTCTAAAAGAGAAATACCTTTGAAATTAACATTAAAAATTTTATTAAGCTCAAAATGTTGTAATATTAAATATCAAGCCCCAAATTATTCATCTAACATGAAACTCGTTCATTAACTTTTATCTCATGAATAAATTGTCATAAATGAGAATTAAAACTGACTAAACCATGCATTTCATAAATAAGATATAAATGAACTATGTGACTCCAAAATCTCCCTATAAATACCATTCTAACACCTCAAAATTCAACAAATGAATCATCCAAAATATAAAAACCAATATAAGGGTTATAGTAAGCCCAAAAAAATTAAGTCATAAGAAAGTCTTTGGGAAAAAACAAAGTTGAAAGCTATTTGCATTTTTGCATTTATTAAGCTTGGCAACGATCACTAGTCATAATTAGATTTGACTCCTTGATATGTAGCACCAAGTTGAAATAGTTCTTCAATGTTTGTCATCTTACATAAATGGTTGTATAACGGACATACGTAGCAAATGGCTTGAAGTTATGGCCATTTTACGATGTGTTGGCCTAAAAATCGCCTTATCCACCGGAGCGACGGAAGGTGCGACTGGACACGACATGCGCACCATCTCCGTCATAAGTTGTGATGAAAGAGAGTATTAATGGGACTATTTAAATAGACAACTTTCCAAAATCATATTTTCATCATTCTTGGTCAAGATGCAAAAATACTCTCTAACCTTCATAGGATTGAAAATTCAAGGGAAATCCATGATAATAACACCAAATCCATGAACCCAAGTTGAGATGAAACCTAAATTTTGTTGATTTCATCTAATTCAAGAAAAAAGAGAGTGAAGTATTTTGGTGCTAGATTTTTTTACCTCCTTTCGACTTGTTCAACTCTCCTAAGGTAATGTTTCTAATGCAAATGACGTTGCGAATTGATGATCCTTGGGAGGATAGTAAATGTTTGGTAAAGAGAATTATATGAACTATGCTAGGGTTTTGGATTGTTGACTTAAATTTTTTGTATTATGACTTTTGATGAAGAATGATGTTAATTACATTAATTGAGATTGTGAATCCTTCCCCTAATAGAATCACTATTGGTGAAGAAAACACCATTAATGAGGTTTGTGGAGCCATCCCAAATTGTTTGATAAAATGCTTAGATGAACACAAGCATGGACATTGTTGCTAATATAGAAGTATAACCAATAGAAAAAAGTTGAAGGGATTGAAGGACATTGTAATCAATTTGAATGATTAAGGTCATAGAACTTGACCATTTTTAGAATCTACGTTCTTAGAAATGTCCCGGATGATATTCATGATGTTCAAGTGTTATGAAGGCCATTAAAATCAAACATTCTTTTTTAAATGTTTATATATTATATACTAAAGAACTTTGTATCTGATTCGTTATTTGTAAGCTAATCTTGTTACATTGTTATTTTGTTGGTCTTCAATTGAATCATGAATTCTTCCTCATGTGTTCGCATTATGTTATATGAAATTTTATGATTTTATGTAGCAAGTTACAAGCATGTTTTCAAGTCAAATTATATATCTATATATTTATGAACTATTGTTTTCTCACGAATCAAGAACATGTTTGCAAGATGTATGACTTAAGTTATATATAAACATATTCAAGTTATTTCGTGAAATCATGATTCAAGTTATTTACAAGTTATTTCACGAAAATCATGAGATGATTCCATAGCCAACTATATCATGTTCATGTTTTGGGTTGAAGTTAAGAAGGCTCGGATAACGAAACTACGTTGCCACCGTATTTAAGGTTGTCGGTAAATGGCAACAGCTTCAAAAGAACTTTCCTATACTATTATATTTTAAATCTATTATATAAAAGGTGTGAGTGTTCTTGTAGGGCGCAAAGTCGGATCATGTATTTTTTTTTTTAGCATTCCCCGTTACAAGAAGTTTTATATACTTTTTTGTATTTTCATTGAATTCTATTTTCCCACAGAAAAGACTTTACTATTCGTATGTATTTTACAATTGGAAATGAATTCATGTTCTATACCTAGTAGCCATTTGTTTGAAGGAGTTTACATACTAGTACTATTCACCATGTCAAACTTTTTCAACGGTCGAATACGATTTTAAGAAATACGACGCATACCAAAAATTTGGTGAGCCCCGCTTATCGGGATATAGAGTCTTGATATTTTGTATTGTTATGGTAACATTTTTTGGTCATTAGTATGTAACATGTTTAGAGGTTTCATGAGATGTTAGTTTCCGAGTCGGTGGTGCATTCATGATTACAAACTATTATGTTTTCATAATATTTCATGCTATGAATGGTTTCAAGATTTTCAAAAAAATTATATTTTTATGATTTATTTAAATTGCATCATATAGATTCTATTGTTTGAACATGTTGATAAGCAAGCCATGAGGTTCGCTCGGACGTGTTTTCCACTTTGTTACGTCCCGATTGGAAATTTCGGGGGCGTGACAAAACTTGGTATCGTAGCCTAGGTTCAAGAGTCTTTAGGGGTCTGTAACACCGTGTCCGGTGGGGTCATTTTTATATGTGTAAATAAAAATACATATAAACATGTTGACCACCAAATTCGGGATTTGTCTCATTTCTTTCCCTCTAGATCGTGCCATGAAGCTTAGAGCAATAAGTAACTTCTCTTTATCTCGGTATACGTTTAATGCGCAGAGATGAACTATAATTCAAGGTCCAAGTAAGGATATTTACCCATAGGGGTACAATTATGCAATACTTGCGGTAACGAATGAGACTTGAAGTGCTATTGAAAGTGGAATACAATGTAAGTTGCTCGAGAAGGGGTGTAGTGGAATGAATGGTATGTTGAATGAAATTAATGTCCTTGAGCATGGAATAAAAAGATGTGAGAGGATATTAGAGAAATTAGAAAAAGGAGCCAAGTCAAAAGATTCTAAAAAGGTAAATTATGGAGCAATCTCAAGGAAAGGTGGCGGGCGGTTTTCTATCGGAGGTCATTAGGACCTCTCCGTTTCGCGATTCTGATTAAAAGGAAAATAAACGGGAAAGTGTAACGGTACCTTTGATTTGGACATATGAAAATAGTCATTTTTATTTGAAATTGACCTGTGTTATGATATGACATGATATATATATGTATATATATCTTTGAGGCATTGTTGGTATCTTCCGCGTAAATATCATTTGGGATAGCAAAAATGCAGGAAACTGACATCCAAAATTTTTCTAGAAATAGAAGGAGAATGAGATATAAGTTCGTAATATGTACGGAAAAGCCATGTCAACGGTAATGATAAGATTTGACTAAGTTATGAGTACGGATGACTTTGAGAAATAAGATTTGATTCTATTAAGGATGGCACCTTGAGTGGGTGACGGTAGTCAGATATATCCGAATGTATATTGGAAAACAAGGGCTTAATTTAAGTTCGGAGTAGAGTGATTAGTAGAAAGAAGAAATCGACTAAAGCACGTAAGAGAGCAACCTATAGAAGAATAGCCTTTAAGAGTTTTCAAAAGAGGTTGTCCTAAGATTTACAAGTGTGGTGAGAGTTAAGTCGTTAAGATAGTATGCCATTTACGAATACGGTAGCAACACGTTCATGTAAGTAAATTTAGTTCTTTTTCTTCATGAGAAATTGGTCAAATGTGAGTCAAAAAAAAAAAAAAAAAAAAGTCGGTGTTGTATAGTACTTGCGACAAGGTAAGGAATGTTAATTGGATCCATCAAAAGGGAAGAATTTGTAAGTATAAGACGTTAGCCTTAGTCTAAGGGGGAGATACATAAATCTCTAGAGTCGTCCGATTGGGATAATTGAAGAGAAGGGTTATATGAATATGAAGTAATTCTTGGTTATGTTGGCATAATGAGATAGTCTCCATAAATATGTCTATACGGGTGATTAGAATGATCGTCAAATGGATCGTGTCAAGTTCAATTACTATCGATTAGGCGATCACGGAGAAAAGCTATAAGATCATGCCCAATGTTATGTGTCATAAACGTGCGATTGCAAGACTCTAATCTTTAAGGTGCTCGTGAAAGACTTAGCGCATCACCGTAATGAGTGTTTTAGAAAGTATCTAGAAAAAAAAAAAAAAAATCAAGTATGGGAAGTACATTACTCACGATTTAGGCGTGACAAGAGAACTAAGGTGAAGGAAGTTCACTTCTTAAAGCTAGGAATATGACTTTCGGAAAAAAAAATGGGTGGAGTTATTGCCCGTAACATGGCATTTTTAGTTATTGAAGTTAGAGAGAACGGTTTGGTGATTCCTATTGGATGAAAGAGAGGATTCACGAATAGAAAGCCTAAGCTTTTGAGCGGGAGAGAGATAATGGTACCTTGAGATATCAAGACGCGGATTATGCGTTTCATGTAGATGGACTCGAGAGAACTATTTATGTCGAACTCACCATTCCATCGTTCAACTAGGAGGCATGATTTATGTTGGGTGATTGTGGATAGACTTACGAAGTCGCGCACTTCTTGCATAAGTTAAGACTACAGATGGAACGAAGAAGATTATGCCAAGCTATATGTTAATGAAATTTCCAAATTGTCAATGGGACCCTAGTGTCCATTATTTTGATTATGGTGCTCGACTTCACGACGAATTGAAAATTCTTTCGAAAGAGGTACCAAGGTGAAAAGCACAACTTTTGATCCTCGGACAAATATGAACGGATTTGGCTTATTCAGAGTCTCATGTTATAATATTTTTTTTTTTTTTTTTTCAATATCGGATATCGATCCGGTACTCACGTATTCATGTCGATCCGGTAATAGCTAATCCGATTATCGATAGCTCGGTATTCGGCTAATCCAGTATTGAATAGCTCGGTATTCGGTCATTCCGGTATTCGGTTTCAATAGACATTCAGTTTAGTATCTCGATATATTTCCTAACCTTGTATTCATTCGGTTTAGTAACCATGTGTCCTTGATTTCAATGGTAATTAAGATGACCAATTTGTTATTGAGTTTACTTACAAAAATAATTACCATGCTAGTATTGGGAATGTTTGAAACCCTTTTTTGAGCGAAGGTGTAGATCACCGATTGGTTGGTTTGAAGTTGGTGAAGCGAGTTGTCGGGACTAGATTTGGTTTACCCAAGCTTTGAAAAGTTAAGTTAATACATGAGCATTTGAAAACGGCTCGGTAGTCGGAGAAGTCTTACACGGATGTGAGGCGAAGGACTTAGAATTTTCGATTGATGATTGGGTGTCCCTTAAAGTCTCACCTATGAAGGGTGTCATGAGATTTAGCAAGAAAGGCAAACTCGGCCACAAATATATTGGACCTTAAGCTTAGAAGATCGGCCTAGTAGCCTATGAACTTAAGTTGCCACAAGATTTGGCATTGTACATCTCGTGTTTCATGTGTCCATGTTGAGGAAGTGAGTGGGAGACCTTTCGTTGGTTGTTATGGCGATGCTATAACGGTTAAGGATGGCCTCGCCTATGAGGAGATCAGCCATTCTTGATCGTCAAGTTCGCAAGTTGAGGACTAAGGAAGTAGCCTCGGTATTTTTGTGAAGAATGAGAAAGTTGAGGAAGTTACATAGCCGAGAGGGGTATGAGATCCTATTACCCGCACTTGTTTCAGACTGAGAGGAGATTTATGATGAAACACCAAGATTTTGAGGTATGTAAGCTTTCTTTTCATACTTTTGGTCGTGTGTGGATTTATAGTGCTATTGTGATATAGTCTTGAGGCAATGATATTATGGGCTATTGTGACAGGTTGGTAGTGCCATATTACGGAAAACTACGACGAAATTTTTGTAGAATCCCGAATGTTAACATTCAAGGACAAATGTTCTAAAAGAGAGGGAAAATGTTACACCTTGAAATTTCCCCATTAGCGTACCGCGAATAGACCTACGAAGGGTATGACGTATACGAAAATACGAGTAAGAAGTAATATTTAATTATTATAAATGAGATTTCAAAGACATTTGAGGTAGGAGACTAAAGTTGTTAAGCAAGGGATATGTTGTGTGTCGGGCAATGAATTACGAGTATCGAATTAATGAGGGCTTAATGACATTTTGGAGAAGAGTTATAATGTAAACTTATGTATTCATGCCTCACGTTTCACGTTCAAGTTCATGTATGCGCTATTCATGTCTCATGTTTGGGCACTAATGTTTTCATGAAACTATGTCATATCGGTTTTCCATGCCCCATGTCATGATTATGTCTCATTTCCATGCTTGACGGTCAACTATCCGTGATGCCCATGTTCATGCCTCAGTATTCATGTTTCCATGTAACCATGTCATGTTAGTTCAGTCTCCATGTTTCATGTCATGTTTTCTTCACGTTCATGTAGTCAAGCCATGTCCAGCTATATTACTAACCATGACACATCATTCGAGGATTCGAATGATCCTATATATATAATATATTGTAACACCTCGTAACTTTCGGACGAAGCTTGAATCATGACATGATAATATAATGGAACCAATATAAGGGTTATAGGAAGCGTTTTGAAAACCAATTAAGTCATAAGAAATGTCTTTGGGAAAAAACAAAGTTGAAATTCTACGGGGCATGTTTGCAAGTGAGTTTATAGAAGGTCTTACTTCCAACGATCATAACCCCATTATTAATTGAGAATTTGGGAAAACTTCCTTGATGAAAGTTGTAGACCATTGAAATACCTTTCCAATTTATCTTACGGGGTCAAACGGACATCTGTGTAAAAGTTATGGCCATTTTACGACTAGAGAAAATTAAAGAAAATCGCCTGTCATAAGATGCGACGGAAGGTTCCGACTCGCATAGAACCACGACATGCAGCATACAGTCCCGTCGCAAAGTTGTGACAGATAGATTTTGAGACTTTCTGGACTACTTTAAATAAGACCCAACTCGTCCAAAATCATATTTTCATCATTCTTGGTCAAGAAAACCTCAGAATACTCTCTAATCATAAGAAAATTGGAAATCCATAATCAATAACACCAAATCCATGAACCCAAGTGTATGAAACCTTGCCAAAGTTCATCTAATTCAAAGAAAACCCAAGGAAGTGAAGTAGGGTTTTGGTGCTAGAGGAGTAACTCCACTCAAGACTTGTTGGCTACCTAAGGTAATGTTTCTACTCTACAATCATCATAGTTGCGAATTGATGAGTCCTTGGGAGGATAGTAAATAGATTTGGTAAAAGAATTATATGAACTATGCTAGGGTTTTTGGATTGTTGACTTGGGATTGTTGTATTCATGTGGTTGATGAAGAATGATGTTAATTACATCTAATTGAGATTGTAGAATCGGCTAGAAGTAATAGAATGGGAAATTGGTGAAGAAAACACCATTAATGAGGGTTTGGAGCTTCATGCCCACCAAGTGTTTGATAAAATGCTTAGATGAACAAAGCATGGACATTGTTGCTAATATAGAATTTATTGACCTGTATTATTATAGATCAAAGTTGAAGGGATTGAAGGACATTGTGATAACAAAAGCAAGTTAAGGTATGTAGAACTTCCATCCATGAGAATCTCTACGTTCTTCCCATTACTCCGTTTCATGATATTCATGAAGTTCAAACCCTAGGGCATTAAAACCAACATATTGGTAGCCCGTATTTATGTATTTATACACATGAACTTTGTATCTATATTCGTTATTGTATTCCTAATCTTCCATTACGGTTATTAGGAACCCAGCTTAATCCATGAATCATGAATTCTTCCTCATGTGTTAGTCAATTATGTTATATGAAATTTTATGATTTTATGTAGCAAGTTACAAGCATGTTTTCAAGTCAAATTATATATCTATATATTTATGAACTATTGTTTCTACTGAATCAAGAAACATGTTTGCAAGATTATGACAAGTTATCTCATTTGAAACCATATTACAAGTTATTTCGTGAAATCATGATTACAAGTTATTTACAAGTTATTTCGAAAATCATGGGCTTCTTAGCCAACTATATCATGTTCATGTTTTGGGATTGCTTAGTTAACCGAGAAGGCTCGGATAACTTTGAATACTACGTTACCGTAGGATAAATTGTCGAAAATAGGCAACACCTTTTTTAATTTGGATCCTTACATGCTATTATTTTAAATCTCATATCCACGGCAAGGTGTGAGTGTTCAACTTAGGCGCAAGACCGGATCATGTTGTCGGTTATTTATAGCATTCTAACGTTACAAGAAGTTTTATATACATGTATTTTCATTGAATTACATTTTCGGACTTTACTCACGTTTCATGCTCATGTTCAAGTTACATTTTTTTAAGGTTCATGTTCTATACCTATGTATGCCATGTTCTTCATATCAAATGGGTTTTACATACTAGTACTATTCACCATGTACTAACGTCCGTGTTTTTTGCAGGGGCACACTTCACATATGATAATATCGATTTTCATGGAACATCGCGTAAACAACTTATGGGGGATCACCTCGTTTATGTCATATACTTATTGGTTGAGTTAAAAATCTCGGGGTTCAACATGGAGTCTTGATATTTAGTATGCGATTATGGTAGTAAGGGCCATGTCTGGTTTAGTATTCGGACATGTTTAGAGGTTTCATAGACGGATGTTAGTTTCCGAGTCGGTGGTGCGATTCCTTGAAATTACAAACTATTATGTTTTCATAATATTTCATGCTATGAGATGGTTTCAAGATTTTATTCTTAATTATATTTTTATGATTTATTTAAATTGCATCATAAGATTCTATTGTTTGATGCCCATGTTGAAAGCCATGCATTTCATCGGATAAAATAATAAATGAGTCTTTGTGACGTCCAAAATCTTGGCCTATAAATACCATTCTATTTCACCCAAAATTCAACAAACATCATCCAAAAACAAAAAATTCAAAAGTAGTAAGCCCAAAAAAAAACAAATCAAGAAAGTCATGGCAACAAAATCTCTTAAGCTATTTGCATTTTTCATTATATTAAGCATGGCAAATTCACTAGTCATGGCTAGACTTGACCCAATATTAGCACCAAGTCCTAATGATCATGAAGTTCTTCAATGTTTGTCATCACTTCAAAGCATAAATGGTTGTATAATAGGAGTTTATAAAGCATATCTTTGGAATTGGATGGCTTGATTCACCTTGTTGTGAAGTGATTAATGGGATTGATAGTAAATGTTGGCCTAAAATATTCCCTTATCCAAGTTTAGCTCAAACATTGATGTATTATTGTAGCATTGCTGCTCCTGCAGGATCTGCACCATCTCCAGTATCTGTAATTTGAAGATGAAAGTGAGAGTATTTGGTTGAATTAGTGGGGGGTGGGAGGAAGGGGGGGGGGGGTCTTTTTTTTTCTTTTCTTTTTCTCTCTTATATGATGAAAAATGCAATGAGGATGGATTTGGTTGATCAAGAGTGGAGAGTGAATGTTGGAAATTGAAGGTTCTTGTAAGGTGTTGAGTTGATTGAATAAATTTTTGTTTATGTATTTTTGAAAGAGAGTTTATTTTTTGTGCACTGATATATTTTTTACCTTGTCGATGATCACTATAGCTAAGAATGGCATAGTCGCAAAGTTTCGTCATACCATGCACCCTTCTGTAGCTATCCACACAAGCATATGATGTTTAAGTATTAAAGGCCAATAACCAAGACATCTGATGGGGTTGACCCTTCATAAACGACACAACTGATGATCTATAACCTTTATTATAGAAACTATATGATAATTGAAAGATTCACTATCAAGTTAAGTTGAATACCTCCCCTTCTCAATCACTTCTTGTTATAACAGGCCGCATAGCCTGTTTGGCTACACTTCCCAAATTTTTTGTTTATTTTGGGAAGTGGTTTTCGAAAAAGTATTTCCAAAGAAAAAAAGTTTGTGTTTAACTAATCAAGTTGAGAAATGTTTCAGAACTTTATTTTGACCATTTTTAGAGTCGTCCTGGATAGAATGTAGGGCAGTGGAGGAGAACTGATGATGATGGCGAAATGTTATGAAGAGTTCAGAAAAATCAAACATTCTTTTTAAAATGTATCCTATATATTATATACTAAAGAACTTGTTGAAAATTTTGTAAGCATTTGTTCGTTGGTATTTTGTCGGTCTTCACATTGCCTATTCTTTAACTTTTCATGACTGGTCTTAATATTCTTACATAACGCAAACAAAATTATGAGTTTAATTTCTATATATAGCTCCTGAAAAAAGAACTTTTACATCGTCAGATTTAAAGGATAACTCAGGATGTTGTAGGTGTATGCGAGTTAAATCCATAAAATGTCATTTTCTTCCTTTGTTTGGTGTCCGGTAAATATAAAAGTAGACCAACTAGAGATGATTCCATAGGTGAATTAATTTTGTTGATAATAGTAGCTAATTTGGTTGAAGGTAGAAACAGCATGTAGGGCCAAGCTTTTAAGTTTTTGCAGTTATTTAAGGTTCGGTAAATGGTAAAAGTTGGTAACACGTTATGATATAGAGTATATATTTTGTACCTGTTATGATAAAAAATTTACACCGTCTGTAACGTTAACTTCTTGTATTTTTTTTTTTGGAACCCCAACCGCTACCCTTTGGGTGCGCACTGGCACTACTAAAAAAATCTCTATTTTCCCACAGAAAAATGCTCAGTGGCTATTTCCCATTGAATGTCGGCAGGAAAAACCTAAATAGTAGTGTTTTCACACAAAAAAATTAGGAAGTTCCCAGCGTTTCAATCAGAACCTGTTTCATACCATGCGTTTTCCCAGTGAGCAAGTTCGTTGGGAATGAAGTGGGAAAATCATGTTTTATAACACAAATTTCCCACTGAATGTCGGTGGAAAAAACCTTTATTTCTAGTAGTGTGGGTAACCTTTTTTGTATTGTTTTATTGCTCAGGTTACTATATTTTATTTTATTTTGGAAACGAACCATTAGCTTTCACGTAGATCGAACACTGAAGGATAAAGGAGAGATAGATTTGGGGAGGAAAAGATAACAAATTTTATTCATCCATAACTGGAAAAAAAAATAAAGTCAAATTACAATAACATCAAAGCTATTCTTTGCAAAATCAAAATATTGCTAAACTCAAAAGACTATAATACTTCCTAATTTAACATACCAAACATAATAAAGACAATAAAATCACCTCATATCCTCCAAACATTTTTTTTTGATTTGACATTATTAAGAAAGAAAATACCAAACAGCTCAATTTTCATTTGGATCTAACTCATATTCACTATATCAGTATATTTTAATCTGTTATAATAGGTAATATACCTATTCTTCGGCCGACTAATTCCACTTCTTATGGACAGTCTGATAGTGTAAAAATTCTTTTACACGATCAGCTCGTCCATATAACAAGTTAAACCCTTATTCTTATTTTTTTATTTTCTGAAAAGCTCATAAAAGTGGTGAAGATGGTGATATTTGAGCTTCACCAGAACAGAAACTCCTTATAGCTGGTTGAAAAAAGGGATTAAATGGGAAAATTTTATGCCAACATCCATCATCAATATCTAAAGCGGCTTTACAAATTACAACATTGAGGACCAAGTAAATATAGTTGACTAC
>NW_026717870.1:0-10297 GCF_029784015.1 Lycium ferocissimum
TTCTTCTTCTTATAGTGAAATTTGGATTTAAAATGATTTTGAAGAGAGATTAACTTTATTAAGTGGAAGGGGAAGAAAGAAAATGCAAAATTTTCTTTGTTAAAATTTGGGGCGAATTGGAGTTGTTTCAATTAAATTAGGTTTGATTGTTGTTGTTGTCATTGATTATGTGTTGTGAAGGAATTTGATATTTAAAGGTAGTTGTTTATAGAGATTGGAGACATGAATTGGTTTAGATGTTCATGAGGTTGTTGGGCATTGTTATATTGTATTTGGGGGTTGTTCTTGTTGAGTTGAAGGATTAAAGGTGAGTTATGACTAAGTATTTGTGTTTTGTAGTTGATGGGATATTTGGGGCATGTTATTGTTAAGTCGCAGGTATTTGTTGATATGGATAATATTCGATTATTGTTGTTGCTCGATTCTAAAGAAAAGATAAGTTTAAAATTCCTTTAGTAACCCAAAAGTTTAAATTTTTTGGGTGGTTGTAATTGTTGGACTATTATAAGGTCTTTTTTGATAGTGTTTGGCTATAGATCATTAGGAATAACTTAATAGTCGGGGTGTTATGTTGATTATTGTTGAATGTCCTGTAATTTGGAGGTTTCGTGGGGGTGGCTTTTTGGGTGTTCTTGGACCTTTTTTTGGGTTGTTTTGATAGGTAACTTGGACGTGTTTTTGGGATGTTAACTGGTTGTTTTATATTTGGTTGGATATGGGTAAACAAATGGGGAAATGGCCCAAATTTTTTAGGGAAAAAGCTACTAACTTTGAAATACGTTTTAAGCTTTTTTGTAGCTTAACCATAGTTCTTAACATCTTAATATAGGGTTTAGGTACCGGGCGTATATATATCGAGTCACAAAGTGTCAAAGGTAGTAAACATCCCCTTTTTTTTTGGAGGTCTATAGAAACAAAGACGACGATCGTGTAAACTCCAAAAACTCCCATTCTTAGAGATACTAGAATGGTAATGTTCTTGATTTCGGGGGCTATTTTATTATGTCCGATACATGTCGGATTCCAAGTCCCATTTTTAATAATCCATAGGACATTCGGGGTGCTTCCAAATTATTCGGGTTCGAAAAAATTTAAGTCTTTGCGTTATGACTCAATAATTCTAGTTCTGGGGGACTTGACATTTGGGTTTTCTTTGATTCTAAATGTTAGTTATTTAATTATTCTTGGTCTCGGATGATGATTTAGTTTTCATATGGTTGCTCGTATTCGCCGTGCGCGTTAATATATCATTCACCCAGTCTCGGGGGGTATGTATTCATGCACTTGTTGATTGTTCACCGAGTCCCTCCTAAAGGGGGAACATATATATATATATATATATATATATATATATATATATATATATATATATGTCACGACCCAACTCCGGGGGCCGTGGAGGGGTGTCCTCCCCGGACACCCTACGTACCTACTTATCAAATCCGACATACTAGATAGTCAATCCATCCAAACATGCATAAATCCATATAATATAAACATCCCTCACACGAACATACTATACATATATACATACTAAATCTGAGACGTCGAGGCTATTTAACGGACAAAATCGCAAAACTCACACATACGGACCGGACCTGACAACCCACCCCTCAGGGTATATGCCGGGGACCTCAACATACGAACAGCAGAAGACGGGACGGGGCCCCGCCGTCCCAATAGTCATATATACGAACATAGGAACAACGAAATATATCCAAAGGTATCCCGATCAAAGGAGCTTCTCAACAAAGGACCGCACGGCCCGGCGTCCGTGCGCGCGTCGTCATCGGGCTGTAACACCCCGCCGGCGGGGGTCGACGAAGTACCGGAGTATGTAAAGCGAACATAACACATATAATTAAAATAACCGAGTCGGATATGTAAAATCGTAGCGGAACGAAGTAGGGAAATGAGCGGAGAGGAACGGATTCATCGGAGTCGACACAAGGGGAGACGGAGTCAGGGGAATCAAACTTACGGAGCGTATGGCTTCCCGAACCGGGATCTCAATGTATGGGACGAGAATGCGTCGACGCAGATGTGTCGAGAACGAGTCCAATGGGATGTCCGGAGGGGACGGGACGAGTCGTAATCCAAATCGGACATACGGGAATAAGCAGAATCTGCATGCGAGTCATAATCACATACGACGACATTCGTTCTTTCACATACGGACAGGATCCCGGCCTTTAATAAGGGACGCGGTAACCCCCGGGCCTCGTAGTACGGGACGGGGGGACGACGAATCAATCATATGCCTCCCGGGCCGCCATCCCGTAACATCACATAATGGGATCATAGCGGGTCATATGGGACCATATCAAATCGACGACCCCGGCCCGTACAATCGGGGACGCGGGGGGTTGCATGAGGTGCACGAATCACGAACCCGGCCCGGCGCAAGGAAGGAAGCATTGGGACATCCACGAACGAACAAATGAGAAACCTATACTACGACCGACTAGGGACAATAAATCCGAGATAGCTCGAAGGTAAATCAAATCGAATAGGCGGATCTATCGAACGAGTATCCGAATCGTAACCAGAGGTCGGATAATAGTCGGACTCGGAGAGACGGTCATAATGCTTATTAGTTAGCGGACGGAACATAATCGAGTTAGCTATGAAAAATGAAAAAAGATCGTTTTGAACCCTACGGGAGTATCGGGGTATCGTGGGCCCACCTGGACCCAACCATAATAAAGGCGTAAATTATAGATAATAAACCTGGGAGTCGTCCAAAATCATTTTAGAATGTTTCGACTCCATTTATGGAAGTTATATACTTATAGGCCAAATTGGGGGAAAAAAGGGTTCAATTTTTTCCGATTTTGCCAATTTCAATCTCGAATTACGAGAAGCGAAATGTCATCGAGGCTCGCCGTCAAGCCTATTGACTCGAACATGCCAAAGAAAGTTAGGGAAGGCTTTACATACGGATTACGCCTTACGCGCGCCCAATCTCAATTCCCGTTTCGTCAAAAGCAAATGGTCATTCTTACCAATTACTATTCACGCAAACTAACATTTCAATCTTAGGGTTATACTTGGCTACCGAAATTTCGGCAGCACTTCCCCTATAATTATGACATCCCCGAGACTTAGTCTCGGCTCAGAATAACCAACAACAACCAACAACAATACCAACAAACACAATAAAACGCAATATGGCCTATTTGGTCATTTTTCCAACATAATGTCATAACTTCCATTTTCAACTTCATATTTCCAATTCAATCTCGACATACTAACCAAACTCATTATAATTCCATTTGGGAACATATCATAATCATTTCTACCACACATATACAAGATATACATAAAGTATACAAAACATGTAAACTTTCCACCAAAATCACAATTTATCCCAAATTTTTCCCAAACTTTTTCTCAAATTCATTTAAATCATTTCCATCATCCCCAAAATTTATCAACCCTTTAAACATATTTTACACCTTAAACATTTCATTCCCATTATTACATAAATTCATACTAAATCAACATAAACTTCCACATTCCATTTTCATACAATCTTACTTCATTTTCCTACACTTACAATACAAAGATCATACTTAAAATCTAACACTTTTAAAAAACATAATTCATCACCATTTCCATTCCCCCATAATTCCAAAAACTTCCAAATTTTGCAATACAATCAAATTCATTCTCTTTCATTTCCAATATAAAATTTCACCATAACTACAACTAAATTAAAAATAATATTCAACACTTCCATCCCAAACCCCCAAAACCCGAAAATACCCCGGCCCACATATTCCCTTTCCCGCCCTTACACCATAATTCCCACAACCCAATCCCAAATTTCCCAAACCTTATAACATACAAATTCTTTTTATAATTCAAAAAACATAGGGAAACCTTTCCTTTCTCGGAAAATTTTTTCTTGAAAAACCCAAAAACTTTTTTCCAAGGGTAGTTATGTTGCCCCTTTAAAAACCTTGGGGGCTTGCTAAGAATATATGGAAATTATAAAATTTAAAACCCAAAGGGTTGAAGCTCCAAATTTTTTTCTTCTTTTTTCTCCTTTTCTCTCCAAACCCGAATTTTCCCCTCTTTTTTTTTTTGATTGCTTTTTTGTTTTTCTTGAAGTTTCTTTAATTATCCCTCTTAAATACTTATTAGTCACTCAAAATTAATTAATTTGCATGGACCTATTTAAAGGGCCTGGGTTAGCCCAAATATTTTGGGCCCCAATTTCTTAATTTTTTTTTTTTTTGGCCCAACCCTTTATAATTCGGGCTTAAAATTTTAAAAAAAATTTTCCCAAAAATTTCCCAAATTTTTCCCTTTGGCCTCTCCGGGGTTTTTGCATTCAAGCCTCCCTAAGCGACACACTTGCTAAGAAAATTCAAATATTTTTTCCCCCTTTACAAAAACACAATTTTTTTCCAAATTTTCCAATTATGCGGGAAAAAAGGGGGTATAACAATATATATATATATATATATATATATATGATATTATGACAAACCTTTGAGGGCCGAAAAGGGATATATTATGACTTTTCCACCGGGTCTCAACCGGCCGGGGTGGATGTGATAAGATAGAGATTCTCTTTCTTAAAGGGACCAAAGCTTTGGTTCCCTTTATTATCATACTTGCCTCCCGTTCTTTTTTTAGTCATGATCTTTTTTAAATTTTATCTCATCCCTTTTATACTTGGATATTTCGTATTTGGCCCCCCTTCTTTGGGGTTGGTTCCAGCCGGGTTTTGGAAACACTCGTTTTGGGTTCCCCCCACCAGGACTTCCTTTTATTTTTTTGGGGGAAAAACCATTGTTTGGGGCCTAAGTTATTTTGGATAGATCCTTTGATATAGACTTAGTTTCCAGGTACCGGGGGGCCCCATCCCCCTCATATTTCACTTTTATACTCTTGGGGGAGCCCCGGGCAATGGGGTTATACGAGGGTTTTTGGGCGGCCCATGTCGATAGGTTCGTTTTTTGGTATTTTTTGTTTTGAACAAATTTCCGTTTCCGTATTATGTTATGTTTTGTTGTTTTACCCTCGGGAGACGGGTTTATGATATAGGCGTTTGGGAAACTTTAGTTTCCTTTTACAAGTTTCCGTCCTCCTTGGTTTTTACCCACTATATCTAATAAAATTGGGATACGAGTGTCCCTTTTGGGGACTACCTGGGTCGGATTAGGAATTTTTACGGGGTGAAATGGTTTTAAATTTTAAAGTTTGATATAGTATACGAGATAAGTCTAACGATTGTTTTGAATTCTCTAAAATGCGGTTCGCCCAGCCCCAAGGATAAAATAAGTAGTTAAGGAAAACCAAAAAAGGGTTTTTAAGGCGTCCTTTCTTTCATTTTTTGGAGATCCCCCTGATAAAAAAGAACAAACCCAGTAAAAAGCTTCCATATTATTTTTACTCCCTTAAAACACCGGTCCGGCCCTTTAGATCCCGACCCCCTTATGATGTTCCTTCTGTTTTTGGGTCTCGAAAATTTCATGTATTAGTAATGTTAGCCTGTTAGGTCCACCAGTTGGGTGGCATCATTTTTTCGGGGTTCTATGTATTCATTTCATTTAGCTTTAAATTCTTTCATAGCATTTTGACCGCCAAACGTTATATACCGTATATTATAGTATATGGGGTATGGGAAAGGAAAGACGTTATATACGAACCCCGATCGGGGGCCCTGATAATGAAAAGGGAGGGGCCGCTTCCTGGCACTATTATATATGGTTTGGGGGGGACGTTCCCCACTATTATTTTGGACGGGTCGTACTTTCCCTGATTTTATATATATGGATCGGGTTACGTTTCTCCCCCCTTTTTTTAATAAAAGAGAGATTATCGAGAACATGTATGTTATGCGCCCCGGGGCATAGGGTTTTTAAAAATTTAGCAAGTTTTGGGAACTAATAAAGGGGAGCATCAAAAAGTGGGGCGGTTTAAAATCGAATTCATTCTGATTCATGTTATATTACTTTTATCCTTACTACTGGGACATTACCCGTCGCTTCATTTTTTGGGGGGGGTTTTCATGCCGCAAATTCGGGGAACGAAGGGGATCCCGGTTTCCGGGGTGGGGTGCCACTCGTCCGGAGGGGCGGGTTTTTTTTCACGTTATTTTGGGATTTTTCATGTAGGGCATGCGGAGCCCCCCCCCCGGGCCCCCAAACCTTTACCCTTTAAGTCATAGACATTTTACATGTGGGGTGTTTTGTACCTTGCGGCCTTTTGTTGCAGATAGCGGCCCTGGGCGCGGCATCGTTCCTTCCATCTTATGTATGTCGTTATCCGAGTCTATGATGACATCCTTTCAGATGGATAAGTTGGTTTGAGCATAAGGGCCCGTTATTTTAAAGTTATTCGGGTAGAGTATAGGGGGGTTTGGTCGCTGAATGGGGCCCCGTCACGACCATTTGGCGGATAATTGATCGAAGGTCTACGGGTCAAGGTAATGTTGGCAAAGATGGTTACTTTGAGAGAGAACAAATTCTCTCCCCCTAAAAATTTTGCGTTTTGAGAACAACAATGTCCCGCTTTTGAGAGAGTGTAATCGCTTTGAAGTAATGTCTCATTTTGGGGAAGGGTGTCAACCGACCTTACAGGGGTGGGGGCACCGACCCCCCTCGAAGTCGGCGAACCCAAACATTCACGACAAAACCCTGTCATTTCAAAAAATTTTGAAAAAAACTAAACATTTAAACCTGGAAAACTTTGTTTTTATCCGGTCATGAAAACTTTCAATCAATCACATAATATCCAGACAAATCCGAAAATACCCCTCTTTCCAAATCTATAAGGGGGTTCGCGCTCCTCGACACTCATCCACGGAACCCGTCCAAAATCTCTAAGGTAAAAAATCCATGACATAAGTGCTTGACTCCAATACTCGGAGAGGAGCCCCCAAACCCCCCGGGGAAACAACCCCTAGAAAGTCTTCTCTTCATCGGTCCCGGTGGAGAAAACGCCAAAAAGGGAGGAGGGTGGGAGGGGATATGCGAGTATGTAAAGCGATTACAAATAATAACCATATTTAATTTAGAAAAAAAAAATCACAATCAAGTTTTACGGCCCTCCCCCGGGGAAAATATAAGTGTATACAGGGGCCCTAGAACAATCCTTAAGTAAATAATAAAAATGAAACACATTCCTTAAGAAAAGAATGCAACCCCCGGTGTCCCCCTCGGCATACTAAAAAAAACCCTTCGGAGGGCCGTTCGGCGAAATAATAATAGGCCCCCCCGGGGGGTTGCCGTTTCCGCATAATGATAATGATATAATAATAATAATAATAATAATAATAGTAATAATAATGATAAAAAATAATAATCCCCCGGGGTGTCCGGTCCAACATGTTATCCGGCCCCTTGGGACAGCCCCCGACGAAAAATGTGGCCCGGGGGCCCGCCGGTCCAACATACGTCTATCCGGCCCCCCCCGGGGAACTGGCCCCCCGACTAATTTTTCGCCCCCGGGCATGCCACTCGTGACATACGGCCCCCGCCCCCGGGCATCCCCGTGACATAATGCTAATAATAATAATAATAGGGGAAATTAAAACCCCACCCCGGGAGGGTTTTTTGAAAGGTCTTAAATAATAAAATATGCACTCCCTTCGGAGGGGTTTTTAAAAGTCTTAAATAATAAAATATCGCACTCCTTGGGAGTGGTTTTGAAAAGTCTTAAATAATAAAATATACCCCCTTGGGAGGGGTTTTTAAAAAAATCAAGCTTTATACTTTCTTTAATTTAAAACAAATTTTTTTCTTAAATGAAAACCAAACATGTCTCAACAATCCGAATTAGCAAAAAAAGGTTTAAATGTCCATCTCCCCGCAAATCAATTTAAGACTTGATAGCGCGCTCACTTCCCGACATCAAAAGGGCTGAAAAGTTTCAAGGTGTTTGGTTACGCTTATGCAAGTTATAGGTGTTTGAACTTTTTTCTCAACAAGACGAAAGGGTTTAATTCAATTACATTGAATGAATGTACTCAATTTCAACTCGGTTTCCTGAAGGAAAAACCCCCCGAGGCTCAAATCCAAACTTAGTACCCCTGGGACATCCCAAAAAGGGAAAGGGACGTTTACATCCAATTGCCTTCGCTCCCCCAAACTCGATTGTTTCGGAATCTACAAATGGTCACATTTCCAATTTGCTATTCATAAGGTTAAGTTTCAATCTTAATCAATACTTTCAAAAATTTGGGCGATCTCCCCTATACATACAACATCCCCCAGAGTTAAACTCGCTTAAATAACAACAACCAACCCAACAACAACATCAAGAACATCAACAACACCAATAAACGCTACAAAACACAATTTAAAATAAATAGTCTTTCTTTACATAATAATCAACTTGCAACTTCCCCTTTTCAACAATATCAACGTTTTCATATTTATCTACTAGTTCAAGACTATTCGAATACATTTCAAACCTTCCTCAAAATGTACAAGTTTTTCCCTCAAACCCTGGTTTCCCCCTTTCTCAATGGCAACAAAAATTTCAAAATGGCATTGTCTCTTCCCAAAATTTATTTGAAAAACATTAATTCACACTTTAGACCATTACTTCCACAAACTATAAAAATCATATAGAATTCATATAATTTCCCCTAACGGGAACATGCCATTTAAAGCCAAATTGAGTCGCTAAGCCTTTATTTACGTCACAAAGGTCCCAAAAAACAAATTTAAAAAGCTAAATAAAATCAAATTTATTTCTTCTCCACACCACAGGCTCCGGCCACAACCATATTTCACATAAAACACGCCGACACACACGTCCCTTTCATAATTCTCGTCTAAATTTTAATCATCATAACATATAACTTCATTCCCTAACTTGAAACATGAAATTCATACCTTTTCTTCAAAATTTTAACTTTTCGCAAACGTGGTTCGTTCGCCAAACTCAAAACCACGGGGCTCTTTGAACTTAATAAGAATACGGAATTCAATTTTTGGACCAAGATTGAAGGCTAGGAATTTTTTTTTTTTTTTCCTTTTCTCTTCTCTTTCTCTTTTTGTTTTCCTCTCTTTTTTTTTGAATTTTTTGGGAAATTTGGGCCCTTTTTTTTTGAAAAAAAAAAGGTTCTTTTCTCATAATTCTCTACTCGGTCCTATCAATAACGGTTTTTTGATTACAAACTAGACTAAATTCATTTTTGGTTTTAAAACACCTTAAAAATCCACATATACATGAATATGCGCCTCCATAGTTGACTTAAAAATTTTAATTTCCTAAATTTTCGTCGAACTTATTTTCTTAAATTTTCTGATTCGAAATATTCCAACGCACAAAATCGGGGTATAACGGTGATCACGTAATTTATCTTATTAAAAAAATAATAACATACCCGTATAATCTCATAAAGTGGGGGGGAGGGAGTGTCGGATTACCCCACCTTGGGAGGTTGGTTTTTTCCGATAGACCCGGCCAGAAAACTTTAAAAACGAAAAAGAAATAACAAAAAAGGAAGGCCATGACGAATACTATATAAAGCATGACAAACGGCGAAAAAAAAAAAAATACCCAAAAATAAAAAATCGAAATACAAAAGACAAAAGGGTAATAACATAAATCGAAGGACAAGGAACTCGGATAAATCTAGACTACCACTGGGGAAGGATAAAGGGAAACGCTCCACCTACTAAACCTCTCCCATCGTGACCTCCTCGTCCCATCTAAGGTCATGTCCTCGTGGGGAAACCGGGGCTTCGTCAATCCCTCTCCCAAAACCCCCCTCCTCTCCTTCCTGAAATCATCCATAGCCAAACTCTCACACCCCGCCGGGGGTTCGTGCATCTCCTTCCCCCAAACCATCTAAACCTCGTTCCCTTCTTGTCCCCCCCGGGCCCTCGTTACACCTCAAAATTTTTTGCTTTTGCATCGTAAGAAAGAACGTAATCCGGGGGAAAGGGCATGGAACCCTTCAAAAGTTAAGGAAGACTTTAACAAGTCCTACGGTGTTAAGGTTTTGGGGTCAAGCGAATCGGAATTAAGTTTGTCAAAATTTTGGGGGAAAACTTGGGGTTTTATCCCAAAAGGGAAAAGGGAAAATCTCCAGAATATGAGGAGTTATGGAACGATAACCTATATAAATTGAAATTTAGAGTTTTTTTTCCCAAAAACCCCCGTTGAAATCGAATGTTAAAAATAGGGGGATCAAATTTAAGATTCCTTCGCAAAATCCCCGGGCACAAGGAGGACGGTCCGTCAAATGCACGTTTGTTTTAGGCGGTGGCAAGACTTTAACAAATAAAAAGCCCTCCTATGTTATTTTCACCATGTTTCTCCAAGT
>NW_026717871.1:0-14486 GCF_029784015.1 Lycium ferocissimum
TTTTCGGGGGCAAACCCAAAAGGGGGTTTTGGTTGCTTTTGTTCCTTTTGTTTTTTCTCTTCTTTTAGTTCATGAAACTTCCTAAGGGGTGATGACATATATATAATACTCTCTTTATTAACTTGTCACATGACCAAGCACATGACTAATTCATGTGGGCCATGGGCCAAAGCTTGGCCGGCCATGCCCTTTAATTTGGGCCTCGATTCCATGATTTTTTGAGCCCGATTGGTTGCGGATCTTATTTTGTAATTTCCGAGACAAATTTCAAAATTCCAAAAAAAATTGCCCTTAGACTTTCCCGACTCTTCCACACTAATATTCTTTCATAACAACTCATGTGCTGCAAGGAAATCAATTATGACTTTATTTCATACAAGTCAAGATTATTCCTAGTTTTTCCAAATGTGCGAAGACACGGGATATGACAGTTAGCTAATGTTTTCAACCACTAACTATATGATGAAAATGAAGAACAAATTGTCACGACCCGACTAGAGGGTCATGACAAGTACTCGGAGCTGACTACCGAGCACCATTCATCATACTACTACCCTGCCTAACCTGTACACATATGATCTCCAAGATAATACTTCCCACTAATTGATCATAAACTATTCCACAAAACATGCGTGAACACATAAGCCCTCACGGCAACAAAAGAATTATATATAAAATATATGAATGATATATAAAATATACACTAGAGGGTCACATAACATCTACTCCCTACACAAACGTACCTAACTGAAATACTGAAATCATAAAGATGGGACAGGACCCCGCCATACCCAAGTATATACCCAAAAGAATAGATCAAACTGCACCTCCAGAATAGGGAAGTGCTCCTGTGCACGCTGGACCGGCTCCTAGGAATTTGGGTCATCTCCCGGTCTACCTGTGGGCATGAACACAGCGTCCATAAAAGAAAAAGGGTGTCAGTACGAGAAATGTTCTGAGTATTTAAGGAATGTGCAACAACATAAGAAGGAAATACAGAAAACATAGTAAGAAGGATAACTGTAACTGCGTGCCTTTGGAGGCGGAGTAATGCATGCTCACTTTTACCGTGTAAAACATATTATACATGCATATATAAACTCTCTGAATCAATAATATCATTAGCTCGCATCCGGGCCTCCTGCGTCCGGGGTAATCATCTCACGTTGCCCAACTAATTGGTGTCGTACCGTGCGTTCGAAAGACACGGTGTTATCATTATCCATAAGCCACCCCCGAAGTGGTGTCATGCCCAGCCAACTAGGCCCGGTGTATCATCAGAATGTACATAACATCAAGCATGCATGCGAGCTCAAGTATAGGCTATAGCTCCATCGGAGTGACGTAAGGTCGGGAACCTCTGATTACGTTATGGCATCATCATCATCACTATGTCTCACCTTGAAGGAACTAATATTAGGAGGTGAGACAACAACGAAGAATGGGATCAATGAAATCATGAACATAGAAATATCAACATCATTATCATTATCATTATCACTATCATAGCACATATCTCATAAGAAGTTCTTAAAGATCTTTAACTTTCATCTTTAGGGATGTAAGGCGGTCATGGGAGTGTAGAAAAGAAATTATAGTATAGAAGACATGCCTTGAAGGAAAGGGACTAGCCTTACGTACCTTCACGTCTCCTTAACTATATCATCTAAGCGCTCTCCTTCCGAGTTCACAATTCTACATACAAAAGGGTTTGAACAAAAATCAGACAATAGGAAGTATACTTAATCTTAAACTAAATCGATTAAGGGCTAACGAAAATTGGGCAGCATTTCCTTTGTTTCGACAACGTTTCGCCATTTAACAAAATAGCTCCCAAACATCGTAACAACACCCATAATATCATAATACGTAAATTCCTTCGAGTTAAACATTATTCAACTTCCCAATTCACCTTCAAAATCCTCCATACCCATAACTACAATGCAACATCATGTCCATTATTCTTATAATATTGCCTCAATATCATTAGTGTCATTCGTAATAATATTATACTCATATTACACCATGAATCATGAGTCAAGCTATCTTTCAACTCAACATACCACTAGTTACATACTTGAGCTCATATTCCATATTTCTTTCCTAATTCAAATTCTTCAACTACTCAATACCATCAATAACATGAAACAATTATAAACTTACCTTTGATTATGTAGGAATGGCCTTTGGATGGAATTAATCCTCTTGAGAAAAACTCAACTTCAATACCCAAGAGATTCTTAGCTTTTATCAACCCTATGAAGCATCCACACCCTTGATTCTACCAACTTTTGATGTTTGATCCTTGATTTTCCTTTTATATATGTGTTAGCATGAGATAGAGAGAGTTCTAGAGGTTTAAAGAAGGTTGGAGAAGTGGAAATGAGAAAAAAAAGTCGTTCATATATAGAAAATAAAATTCAGACCCGACCCGAATTATACGGTCTTCTATACGGACCGTATAAATTATACGGTCCATATAATGCACCGTATGTTTCCTGCAGAACCTTACCCCTTACTGGAAGGGTTCTACAGTCAGATATACAGGCCGTTTAAATTATACGGTCCATATATATGACCGTATAATCCATAATTTTTTTGAATTTATTCTCGTCGTTTCGTTTGATCTCGAATCCTTATGGAACCTTCTTGGGGCTTGTTCAACACTTCCTTAACGATCTAACGAACCTTATGACTCATCTTGAAGGTCTCACTAAATATCCGTTAGCTCGATAACTACGAAATCTTTCCCAAAATAACTTATACTTCGCTTCCCTTAACGAACCTAGTTTCACCAAGTCATATAACTTTAAAAATCTTATCGTATGTACTTTAAGGTTGCCAAATACCCTTTTATAGTCGTGAGAGCTTCATGTTCATCTTAAGCTTGCGTTAGTCTATCTGCGACACTACGACATGAAATTTTTGAGGTGTAACACTCTACCCCCCTTAAGAACATTCGTCCTCAAATGTTAGATTCTCGGGAATTCTCTAAGAAATTTTGCCATAGTTTCCCTTGTAATTTGGCCCTACCATCCTGCCACAGCAACCCAAAATAATGTCGCCATACAGGGCTATAACATCAACAACAAGAAACATGGCCACACACGACCCAAAAGTGATAAGGAAAACATTTCATACCTGGGAACACTGGCGTTTCATCTTGAGTCTCCTTTGGGGGTGGAAATAACTGCGGATACTTCGACCTCATAGCTTCTTCTGCCTCCCAAGTCACTCCCTCTCTGTTATTATTCCTCCATAAAACTTTGACTGAGGCTACCTCTTTGTTTCTGAGTTTTCGCACTTGCCTATCTAGTATGGCAATAGGCATTTCTTCATAAGCGAATCTTTCGGTGACTTGAATATCACTTGCGGGTACTATTTTGGTAGGATCTCCAATGCATTTACGAAGCATCGATACATGGAAGACTGGATGGACTGAGTTAAGCTCTGGGGGGTAAGTCTAATTCATAAGCTACTTGGCCCACTTTGCGTACAATCTTGTAGGGTCCAATGTATCGAGGACTACGCTTGCCTTTCTTACCAAATCTCATTATACCTTTCATTGGCGTCACTTTCAAAAATACCAGTCATCGGCCTGAAATTCCAAATTCCTTCGACGATTATCCGCATAAGATTTTTGGCGGCTTTGAGCTGTCACCAATCGGTCTCGGATAAGATTAACGTTCTGAACCACTTCTTTGGATCAATTTCTGTTATATCCCGTAGTTTTGTACATTTGGATATTCTGAAATAGTTGCGACGAGCTAAGGACAAAGCTATATTTTGATTTGTATTTAATACATATGTTGTTCATAAATATTATTGGCATGGAAATATTGAGAAAGGCAAAGGGTAAAAAGGGAAATTCGTAAGACGATTCATAGAAATATGGAGGAAGGCTAAGGGCAAAATTGGAAATTTGAAAAATAGTTTCATGAATTACCAAGATTTGTCACAACACATTTGTGCTAAAAAAAAAAAAAAAATAATAAGAGGAAGTGAGGCCCAAACATAGGGTGGCCGGCCATACACTTATGGCCCAAGCCCATGTGTTCATTAAATCCATGTGAATAAATTGGAGGGCCACTCTTATTTTTCCTCACAAGTCAAGAAGTTTCAAGAAAAACTTGAAGAGCAACCATAGACCATTCGGCCATGGCTATGGAAATTTGAAATCTTCCAATCTTGTTCCAAAATTTGTTTCTTCATGTATTTCTACTAATTCAAAGATGCTCTTCAACATGGTATAATTGTTGAAGCAAGAGAGAATTACTCTTTATTGCAAATTTACAACTTTGGTCAAGTGAAGAAGTTGAAGAAGAAAGGTAAGACTTAATTCCTTTTTATATGTTATGAAGGGTTCATACTTGTTGTAATGTGTAGAAGTGAATGAAATTCATAAGTATATGGATAATGAAGCTTGGACGAATGGGTGCATATATGTGGAAGTGAAGGACTAATCATATTTAGCATGTTTGGATTGTTGTCGTTGTGAATTCTATAATGTAAAATGAAGTTTTAATGATACAAGTTGGAGTTGGAATAATTGTGCGAGTTAATGTAGAAGTCAATAATGGTAGTATATTTCTAGCATGTATGTGAAAATGAATGTAGCAAATGTGGTTATTGATAGAGTTTGTGAATTTGGAAGAAAGAAATGCGTTGTTGTTGTTTCTCTTGAAAATGGAGTTTTTCGGTACATTGTGTATGGGTGTGGACGGTTGAATATTTTGTAAATTGTATAAGATGTTCTCGGATTATGTTTAAATGATGGCGGGATTGGTACTTGAACTTGTGAATGTTGGTATTAACTTGAAAGTATGTGGTTAAAGTGAATGTAATGGAATGTCGCCGAATTATGTGAAAGGGATTATTAATGTTAGAATGCATTTGGAATTGAATATTGATGTTGTTATTATGTTTGTTGGTATTGTTGATAATGATTTGGCCGAGTTAAATTCTCGGGGGATGTCCTATTTATAGGGGAAGTCTTGTCGAAATTTCGGTAGAAAAAGTAATGGCTTCAAGATTGGGTTCTTCAATGTTTATGGCTAATGTTCGATGCCTACCGATGTTGTAGTATATCGTGAGAAAACGGGACTTGAGTTTGGGAAAAGCGAGAAAGGCGCTAAGGTATGTAAAGCTCTCCCTTCTTTCATTGGCATGTCTTAGAGTGTAAGCTATGACACGAGTTTCGACCTTGGGGTAACTCTACTCTTGCGGTCCGTCATGTTACGATCCGTTTTTCATTCTTGATATTCATATTCTTATTGTGTGCCAAATTATGGTCTTTATGTTTTGACCTCATGAATGGATTTCAAAGAATTGCATGAAAGTTGTCTTTAAAAAGAATTTGTTTCTTAGACGATTTCGAAACTACGAACGTACCTCATTTCGTATAAAGGCTCGGATCACTTCGATGTGTTTATGGAAGTCCTAAAGTAAATAAGTTTTTAGTGACTTTCTAATTTCGGACTCGGATTATTGGCATTTATATACGATCCTTTGGTTTGCTAATACGTTTATGATGTATGCTATGTTCCGAATAATGTCCGAAGAATATTTGATATAGCTATGGTCCGATTTTCAAATGATATTCCGTTTGGACTACTTCATTGAGTCTATGATCATGAGTTTATATGCATATGGTTTCTTACTACTCTGCTCGTGCAAGCTCAATATGTCCTTCACCGAGTCCCGGGCCGGGTACGCATTCGTGCAACTTCTCTGCATTGTTCACCGAGTCCCTCACTAGAGGGCCGGGTACACTATATATGTATATGATGTTGTGATGATAGGGATGGCGGCCAGGATGGCATACCGAGTCCCTTGCTAGCGGGGCCGGGGTACGTTATTCACCGAGTCCCTCACTAGAGGGCGGTACGGTATGTATATATATATATATGGTATGATGACATGATTATGATATGATTTATTCACCGAGTCCCTCACTAGAGGGCCGGGTACGGATATATATGTACAATGATATGATTTTACTCACCGATTAGAGGACGGGTACGGTATATATGTACGATAACATGATGATACGATTATGATATGATTTTATCTACCGATATATGTATATGCATGACAAATGTTTTCAAAAGGCAAGTCTTATGATTTTCTGTACTCTTTACTTCAGTGTGATCCCGCTTACTACATTTCATGCTTTACATACTCAGTACATATTCCGTACTGACCCCCTTTCTTCGGGGGCTGCGTTTCATGCCACGCAGGTACACCCAGATAAGTTGAAGACATTAGCAGAAGATGTTCAGCGGGATTGGCGAGCTCCGGTTGCTCGAGTGCGGCCAAGTCAAAGTCTTATGTTATAGTATCATGTTCTGTGTTAGAGACTTTGCAGACAGTGTCGTGGGTATAAGATATCGGTTATGTGAGCGGCTATGTAAGCCGACGAGTTATTACGCATTGTATTATAAGCTCTGTATGTTTCCATATGTTACAGATTTTCATTGATTCGAGAAAAGCAAAAGTATATTATTGTTCGAAAGATTTTCATTATGTATTTGTGTTACGATTTGGGAGCCAGCGTGATTATGAGTGTTATGTGAGTCAGCGGGTTCGCTCGGCCCTAAATAAGGGTCGGGTGCCCATCACGCCCTAATAGAAATTAGGGTGTGACAAATTGGTATCAGAGCGGTTCGTCTTGGGGGTTGTCTGCAAAGTCGTGTCCGGTAGAGTCCTGTTTATGGTGTGAAGCGCGCCACATTTATAAACAGGAGGCTACGGGGCATCTAGGATGGTTACTCTTCTTTGACATCTTAGATCGTGCCATAGAGCCAAGTCATAGGAAATGAGATTATTTGCGCTAACCTCTGATTTCAGCAGAGAAATGGCATCGACGGAAGAAAACGACTAGCGACATTGGAAGCTACGAAGTACGCAGGTAAGCAAAGGTATGCAAGACATATGTCGAGTAAGATATTAAAGTACGATTAAAATACAAGTTGAGATCAAAAAGGGAAAGTAGATAAGAAAGTGTGACAGGTGCTGATTGAGTTGGGCATACAAGGTATGTTTATTATTTTTGTACTGTCGATGATGTTGGGAGCCCTGTGAGGCCGCGATATGATGCGATATGTATATATATATATATATGTTATATATGTGAGGCATTGTTGGTATTTTCTGTGTACAGGTTTTGAGATAGTCACAGTTACAGAGGAAACTCTGCCAAAATTTTTCCAGAAATAAAGAAAGAATGAGATTTGGGTTATGATATGTCTGGAAACGGGGTCGTGCCAATAGTAATGGAAATTTTTTTTTTGACTAAGATACGAGCGCAGCCGACCTCGGGAAAGAAGTTAGTCGCGGAATTGGGGATAAGAATAATTAGAAGGTTGATGTCGATAAGGTAAAAAGAATTTGGAAGGGCTTGTTATTCTAAAAGACAATCCCAAAAAAAGGGCCGGTAGGCCGTGACGGAGTGTTATATTATCGGGTTGATTACGAACAGGATGTAATATGAATACAGCGAGGACTATTATGGAAATAAGTAGAGCCTAATGAGAAAGCGGCTAAAGCTATGACGTGGTCTACGTAGCTAGAATATAAAGGTAAGGGTGAAACGGAAAGGTGAGCTATAGAGCGAATAAGCGAGACTTATCAAGTTTGTAAAGGGAGTTTGGAATAAGCGTTATATAATGGTGGAAATGATAGTGAGCGTAAGAAAAGGAAGGGTAATCGGAAGGAGAGAATGGGAAGAGAGCGGGATAACAGTATAATAGTAGATTATGACATGTGTAGCTAAGGACACGAGTACTATAAGTGACGGGAATGTGAAAGACTCGGTTACAGAAAAGACGAGGAACGGGGTAAAACGGGAGCAGAAATCCAAGGGCCGGTGATCAAGCATCTATAAGTGATGACGATCAAAGTGAGCTCGTCGCCATTGGGGACCTGAAAGTTCAGGACGGAAAGTAATCACATCCACAGATGAAAGGCGAATACCGAGGACCAAAGGAGGGGTAAAATAGTAATTATGCTATAAGAGCGCTTCGAACTCCGTTAAGACTTCGACTTACTCCAGATCACGTGACGGAGGTCATGCGGTGAGGTGGATGCGATTATACTGGCGTTGAGGCATCGTATTTCACCGAAGTTTCAAAGTTAAGCGTGCTGAAGCGAGAGAAATCCTGGGATGGGTGACCCCCTGGGAAGTTTTCTGAAAATTCTACAAATTCGGACGCAAGAAGTGAATAAGGAGTTAGAGTGACTTAAGGGTAAATTAAGAGTCCGAGGAGTGGGCAGAAACCCTACGAGGTCACGCAGAACGAGGCGGATTAGACCGATAAAGAGGAAGAAAGGTACATCGTAGCTTTAGAATTAGGGTGAATTGGAATAGTGTTTGGAGATATCTTGTAAGCAAGATAGTAGGGACTATATGTGTACATAGGTACGCACAGGATATCCTGTACATGGTTAGATCAGCGGATATATGTATTCCGGTAATCAACGTGGCGGTATATGGAGGGCATTAATTGGACAGAGTAACGAGGTTCAAGTGGAAAAAAAAACATATAAAGAATGCAAATGTTACAAGGCAAGTTAATGCTGTTTTCATCATAAGTTAAGCTTAGAAAGTCCTAATACAACGATATTTGGAAAGGAAAGAAAGCGAGTAAATGAACGGCAAGAGGATGAAAATGTCGGGATAAAAGCGCCGCTTAATTGAGATTGGAAATACGAATTTAGGGCAAGTAGAATTGGACGATAGTATAAGTACACCCCTAAAAGGGGGGAAGCGAGGGAGAGAGATACAAGTGTAAGGCGAAGATAATCGACGCTACAATGTCCTGGATACGAATACTTGGGCCGCAGGTAAAGTTCCTTGCGGACACAAGCTAAGGAGGTCGAAAGGCCAGCAGTAAAGGGATAGAAGTCAGGGTGATAAGTGAGATGGCGTTGGGAATTAATTGTAAGTATCGGGGATAACGTGATATTAGGAAATGGCGACTTAAAGAAAGGATACGACAAAGGAAAGTAACGAGTAGCTTACGGAGACATTGTGGAAGGTGGTACAGCTATACGGGATCAAAGAGGTAAAAATGTAGGCAATAGAGTGGTTGCTAACGGTAGAAAATTTCCTATGGTAGAAAGTAAGAAAAGCGGGAAAAAGAAGTATGATACGGTAGGCTCCTAGCAAATGCGAGTACGGGAGTAAGATCTGGGATAGTACGAATCAGGAAAGGGAATGATCGTGGCTAAGATTAAATACGCAGGTCGTGCAAGGGCAGTCATGTCACCTAGGAATATTATACATGAGAGATGAGACTAAGTGAATATATAATGAGAAAAGTTTGGATTCGGTAAGGACAATATGGTGATAATATTTAGGATGCATTAAGGAAAGATGTAAAGATGGTTTGAGATAAACTACCGAAGATGGAATTAGTGCGAGAACGAACAAGACATATCTATGATTGAAAAAAATGCATTCCGACGCTAGTGGTAGGAGGAAAGAGGCAAAGATAAAGTGAAACATAAGGATTAGTAAAGCTACGATGAGGCGGTTCTTAGAATAATTTGACCCCCTTCGAGATCCTAAAGACTACAACATCCGTGTGACACGACTAGTGAGAGAAGATTCGAGGGACGATAGAATGTTCTAAAGATAAGGGAAGACATGTTATACAATGTGCTAAAAATGTAACAAGATGAGAAATATTTTAAGTTAGTTGCGACAAATTATGGGCGGACTAAAAGAGGTAAGTATATGTGTGTTTTTTACGAATCAAGTCTTATGATTTGTTGGAAGGAAGCATCAAAGAGGATAGAAAATCATATGATGCTGAAAGTGTCGATTAGGAAGAGAAATTTAAAAGTTCATGAAATTAGAAGGGATGGGGTCATGGGGTATATTGGAAGTTAAATATATGGAATTGGATAAAGACGTAATCTCTTGTTCATTATTTTTCATCCTTAGGAAAATTCTAGAAGTTGGAAAAAAAGAAAAGAAAAAGAAGAAAAAGACATGGGTCAAAAGCGAGATATAAGCATGGCATGTTGAACATTCGAGGACGAATTTTATATATATATATGATAAGTCATGAAGGGAAGACCAACTATATTTTGATTTGTCATCTAGAGATTTCATGAATATATTGGCATGGAAATATTGAGAAAGGCAAAAAAAAAAAGCAAGACGATTCATAGAATACGGAGGAAGGCTAAGGGCAAAATTGGAAATCATGGAAAATTCTTCTTTCAAGATTGGCTTTCCTACTAATTAAAGGGCTTAAAAAAAATGGAGAGGGTTGAGGCCCAAACAGAGGGTCTTTCATGCCATACACTTATGGCCCAATGAAGAATGTGTTCATTAAATCCATGTGAATAAATTGGAGGGCCACTCTTATTTTTTTTCCTCATGTTAAGCAAGAAGTTTCAAGAAAAAGAAAATTGAAGAGAAGTCATAAAAATATATGGAAATTTGGTGTGATCCAATCTTGCTGGTAAAAATTTGTTCTTCATGTGTGGTAATTCAAAATGAATTAATGTTATTTAGTATGTTGGTTGTTGTTGTTATGAATTTGGTCAAGTGAAGAAATGAATGAAATGCATTCCTTTGAAAAGATGAAGGGTTCATATGTTGTAATGTGTAGAAGTGTATGTTGTTGGTTAATGAAGCTTGGAAATGGGTGCATATATGTGGAAGTGAAGGACTAATTTTATTTAGCATGTTTGGTTGTTGTCGTTGTGAATTCTATGATGTAAAATGAAGTTTTAATGATACAAGTCGAAGTTATAATGTCGTGAGTTAATGGAGATAATGTGATATTAATATGATTTCTTGAATGTATGAAAATGAAGTTGCTAGCATATGTAATTGTTGATATAGTTTATGAATTTGAAAGATAAAAATGTGTTGTTGTTGTTTCTCTTAAATTTGGAGAAGTTTCGGGTGAAGTATGGTTTATTGGTGGATTGATTTGAATAATTTTGTAAATTGTATAAAGATGTTCTTGAATCATGTTTAAATGATGGCAAACTAGGGAATGAAGTATGTAAATGTTGATATTGGTTTGAAAGTGTGAAGTTGGAATGGAAGTTGTTGCATTATGTGAAAGGGATTATTAATGTTAGAATGTGTTTGGAATTGATTATTGATACTTGTTATTATGATTTGTTGGTATTCGGTTGATAATTTTTGGCCGAGTTGGATTCTCGGGGATGTCGCATTTAGAGGAAATCTTTCGAAATTTCGTAGAAAAAGTGTTACTTGGAGATTCAACTCTAAGATGCTTATGGTAATGTTTGATAACTATGATGTTTTGTAGATTTTGGAGAAGTCGAGGACTTGAGTTGGACGAGCGAGAAAGGCGAATAAGGTATGTAAAGCTCATCTCATTTCTTTCTTGGCATGTCTTAGATGTAGTAGGCTCGAATTTGGACACTTCGGGACAATTCTACTCTTGCGAATCCCGAGCATGTTACGATCCGTATTTTCATTCTTGAATATTCATATTGTTAATAGTTAGAAAAATTGTCTTTATGTCTAAAACTTTGCAAATGAAATCCGATTACTTTAAAATACTCATAAATGTCGTTCAAAAAAATTTGACATGCGATTTACATACGACCTCATTTGAACTGGGCCCACTTTGTCGGATTTCGATGTGTTTTGAACTACTTTGGAAATAAAAACTAAGAAAGTTTTTAGCTACCTTTCTAAGGCGGAATCGGATTATATTGATCCATTTGAGTCTTATGATCTACTTTGGTCGCAATTATACGATTTCGATGATGTAATATTTCGACATGTCCGAAGACTTATTTGATTATTATTAAATGGTCCGATTTTCAAATGATATTCCGCCTTCGACTCTCATTGTAAAATGTTGTATGGTTTATATTGCATATGGTTTCTTACTACTCTGCTCGTGCAAGCTTAATACGTCCTTCACCGAGTCCCGGCCGGTGCACGCATTCGTGCAACTTCTCTCGCATTGTTCACCGAGTCCTCGCTAGAGGGGCCGGGTACGTTATATTAATATATGATATGATGATGTGATGAGATGGAGATGGCGGCCGGGATGGCATACCGAGTCCCTTGCTAGCGGGCCGGGACACGTTATTCCGAGTCCCTCGCTAGAGGGCCGGGTACGGTATGTATATATATATATATGATGGTATGATGATATATATATATATCACCGAGTCCCTCATACATGTATATATGATTTGATTTTACTCACCGAGCCCCTCACTAGAGGGCCGGGTACGGCATATATGTACGATGATATGACAATATGATTATGATAAGATTTTACTTACCGATATATGCATATGCATGACAAGTGTTTTCAAAGGGCAAGTCTTATGATTTTCTGTACTCTTTACTTCAGTGTGATCCCGCTTACTACATTTCATGCTTTGCATACTCAGTACATATTCCGTACTGACCCCCTTTCTTCGGGGGCTGCGTTTCATGCCACGCAGGTACACCCAGATGAGTTGAGGACATTAGCAGAAGATGTTCCAGCGGGATTGGCGAGCTCCAGTTGCTCCGGAGTGCTGCCAAGTCAAAGTATTATGTTATAGTATCATGTTCTGTGTTAGAGACTTTGCAGACAGTGTCGTGGGTATAAGATGTCGGTTATGTAAGCGGCTATGTAAGCCGACGAGTTATTACGCATTGTATTATAAGCTCTGTATGTTTCTATATGTTACAGATTTTCATTGATTCGAGAAAGGCAAAAGTATATTATTGTTCGAAAAATTTTCATTATGTATTTGTGTTACGATTGGAGAGCCAGCGTGATTATGAGTGTTATGTGAGTCAGCGGGTTCGCTCGGCCCTAAATAAGAGTCGGGTGCCCATCACGCCCTAATAGAAATTAGGGTGTGACAATTTCGGGCCTATCAATTGTGTTTCCCCTACTTCAAACCATTCGATGGGCAACATACACTTTCTCCCATATAAGGCTTCATACGGGGCCATCTGGATACTGGCGTGATAGCTGTTATTATATGAAAATTTCATAAGTGGCAAATGATCCTCCCAATTACCTCCAAAGTCTAATGTACAAGCCCGCAACATATCTTCTGAGGTTTGAATGGTGCGTTCAGCTTGTCCATCAGTCTGCGGGTGAAATGCAGTGCTAAATTTTACTTGAGTGCCTAATCCTTCTTGAAAGGACTTCCAGAATTTGGCTGTGAATTGTGCTCCACTGTCAGTAATGATAGATACAGGAATGCCATGAAGTTGCACTATCTCTTTGAGGTACAATCTGGCGTAATCCTCCGCTGAATATGTAGATCTGGCTGTTAGAAAATGTGCTAATTTCGTGAGTCTGTCAACAATCACACAGATAGAGTCATATTTTCATTGGGAACGAGGTAAGCCAACAACAAAATCCATATTGATTGCTTCCCATTTCCAGGTTGGAATTTCCATTTCTTGCAAAAGCCCTGCTGGTTTTTGGTGTTCAATTTTCACTTGTTGACAATTTGGACATTGAGCCACAAACTCCGCTATATCTCTCTTCATTCCCTCCCACCAATACATTAATTTGAGATCATGGTACATCTTTGTCGCTCCTGGGTGAACGGAATAACGAGAGTAATGGGCTTCTTCCAGAATCTGACGACGTAATCCCGCAACATCCGGAACACATAGCCTGCCTCGATACCTGAGAATCCCACCTGCAGAAATCTCAAATGGTGACTTCTCCTTTTAGGGAAGTGTATCTCTATAATAGCTCAATTTGGGATCTTCATGTTGGCGCCTTTTCACTTTCGTATCTAGGGATGAAACAGTTGGGTTACGAATAGTAACTCCTGCATTGCCCGAATCCATTAGGCGAACTCCTAGGCTGGCTAGCTGGTGGAGCTCACGGGCTAATTCCTTGTTTTTCGGCGGGACATCACATCGACTACCCATGGATTTACGGCTAAGAGCATCGGCTACCACATTTGCTTTTCCAGGATGGTATAGAATATTTACATCGTAGTCCTTCAATAGCTCTAACCATCGCCTCTGTCGCAGATTCAATTCCTTTTGCTTGAAAATATATTGGAGGCTTTTGTGATCTGTGTAGATATCCACATGGACACCGTACAAATAATGCCTCCATATCTTTAGAGCATGAATAACCGCAGCTAGTTCAAGGTCATGGGTCGGATAATTCTTCTCATGTTTCCGCAACTGCCTGGAAGCATAGGCAATAACCTTACTATGTTGCATTAATACATAGCCTAACCCGACACCAGAGGCGTCACAATACGCAACATAGCCTTTTGATCCTTCTAGAAGTGTCAGGACTGGGGCTGAAATCAACTTGTCTTTCTGCTCCTGAAAGCTACGCTCACAAGCATCGGTCCATTGAAATTTGGCAGCTTTCTGCGTTAGCTTCGTCAAGGGTGCTGAAATAGAGGAAAACCCTTCCATAAATCTTGTGTAATAACTTATCAATCCCAGAAAACTACGGACTTTCGTAGGCATTGTAGGCCTTGGCCAAATC
>NW_026717872.1:0-5586 GCF_029784015.1 Lycium ferocissimum
GAAATTTTGGAAAAGGGTTTTAACTTTTTTATACTAATTAGATAAATCGAAACTTGTTTTTACTTCCCCTGTTAGTAAATATATTTGGTCATCGAATTTTGGGAAGGGGAAACCCAATTGTTTATTTGCTTTTTTATGCATGTGATTTTGATATGTGACTATAAAACCAGGGGTTTGGTTTGGTATGTTGAGTGATGTTGGGTTTTAAAGCCCCGGGAAGTGTGATAATTTTACCGGTTCTTGGCATGTTAAGGTTTTATTGACCCGGTTTGGTTCTTGGCATTAAGTGTGTTAATTTACCCCGTTTGGGTTCTTGGCCCCGGTAAGTGTGATATTGACCGGGATTCTTGGCCGCCCGGGATGTGTATGCGTGGTATTACGGCCCCCGGCCCGGGAAGCGGTATGTGAATATGCGATATTACCCTTTGGGTTCTTGGCCGCGGTATTTTGTATATGTTTGGGATGTAATATGTGATGGTTTGAGGATATGATATGTCTTTTATCGGGGTGATGGCTTTTATATGTGGTAGGATTTTATGATAACGACGGTACGTTTGTGATTATTATTATTTTATTTATTATTTTATTTATGGATCGGGCCGTACGTTCCTGGCATTCGGTTAACGTGGGTTTCTATGACATGTTTTTATTCCCAATATTTAGTCAAAAAGTTTTTAAAATAAGGCTAAACTTTCCCGGGGATTCGATGAAATTTTATTTGCCTTTCTACGCATGATGACTTGTATTTCGGATTTAAGTATCCTAGTATTTGGGTTATTATTACGTTCGTATACCTTACATCGATTATGATTTCGTTTTGTCTTTTTCGCTTTTCATACTCGGTACATATTCCGTTTAAACCCCCTTTCGGGGGCGTTTAAATGGGGGAAGGTACCCGCGGATATAGAAAGATTTTAACGAGGGGATGTTCCGGCGGGATTGGCGAGCTCCTTTCCTGGAGTTTCCGAGTACGAATGCGTTTGTGTGGTATCGAGATGTTTGAACTTTCGGACGGGGTGTGTGCGGTTTTCGGTTTTTAATGGTTGTGGGGAAGGGATATTATTATCGTATATTAGGGTTTGTGGTTTGGGTACGGATTTTGTTTGATTTGAAAGATGAAAAAGGGGGGTATGTTTTCCCAAAAAATTTTTACCCGTCTTATGTTATGTTTTGTGGGCCCGGGATGGCTATGAGTATTATGAAGCCCGGGTTCGTGGGCCTGGGGTAAGGGCTTTGTCCCTTTGGGATTGGGGTGTGACATGGGGGGTTTTCAAAAGGGGTTCGCCCCCAAGGGTTGTTTGCAAAGTCGTGTCTGAAGCTTGTTTATGGTGTTTTTGCGCCCACTTTTAAAACCCAAAGGGAGGTTTCCGGGGCTTTTGGGATGGATTCCTTTCTTTCATACCCAGGTTTGCCATAGAGCCAAGTCATGGGAATGAGATTTCTTTTCCCCGGCCTTTTGGTTTCGTTAAGAATGGCCGAGGAAGAAGTGATGGGGGCCGATAGTCAGAAGTTGCTAAAGTACGCCAGGGCAAAGGTATGATGTATATGTCGTAATATATTGAAATATGATCGAAATGTAAATGTTACACCCCGTACTTTGTACGTTGGAATATTCTAAGTTGGTTGCGACGAGTTATGGACAAGACTTTTAATTTTCTCGCTTTGTCGATTTTGTCTCAATGCATAAGTCGCATATTTATTTTTGCAGGTATGAAGTGTTAAGGGTAAGATTGGAATAAGAAAAAAATTGGAGAATGAAAGTTGGAAGAATTTTGGGACCAAAAAAAGAGATTAAGAAAACTTGGGAATTATTGAAGTTGAGGGGCCAAAGTGGCCGGCCAAGTTAATTGTGGGCCAAGGCCACATGTTTTCATTTTACTTGGAAATTTAAAAGATGACCAAGTCATCTTTTCCTTCATTTTATCCATAGAGAGTTCAAGAAACATTGAGAGAAAGGGAGAGAGCACCATTCGGCTCTCTCCTTGGCGAGCAACACCAAGAAAAAAATAGTTTCCTCAAACAATTCTACTCTTTGGAAGGTGCTAAACAACATGAGGTAGTTGTTGAATTGAACAAAGTTCTTGATAACTGTGGGGAAACTTCGCCCCATGGCCGTATGAATAAGTAGAAGGGAGAAGGTAGTTCAAGTCTCTTTTATGTGTTATGCGTGATGTTGATGTTGTAGTACGTAGAAATGAATTAAAAATCATGAAAATATGGATGTTAAAGTTGAGTTGTGAAAGTTGAAGGTTGGCCGTGTGTTGTGTGTATGGTGTGATGATAGTGATTTAATTGTATACAACATGTTTGTGTGTTATGGTAATGTGTAGAAAGTGAATGAAACTTATGAAATGGTGTAGGTTGAGGTTGAATAGGGCTTTTTGGTAGCTTATAGCGAATTGATTTTATTTAGTATGTTTTGGTTGTTGTCGTCATGAATCCAATGATGTAAATAAGAGCTTAATGTGCCAAGTTGGTGTTGTAATTGTTGGTGGGCTGATTTAGAACCTTAAAATTTTAATGTAGTTTCGCTGGATTGGTGGAAGATAATGTCGTCAATGTGTGAAGTTGTTAGTATGGTTTATGAGTTTGGAAGAAAGAAATGCGTGTTGATATTTCCTTGGACTTGGAAGGTTTCGGGTTGCCTTATGTTTTGGTTGGATTGTTTTGAACAATTTTGTGAATTGTGGGAAATGTTATTGATTTGTGTTTGGAAGGTTTGAATTGTCATTCGAATATGCGATCGTTGGTAGTAGTTTGAAAATATGTAGTTAAGTTGAATATAATTGGAATGTTGTCGAAGTATGTGGAAATGACTTGTTAGTGTTAGAATGTGTTTGAAATTACTCCTTAATGTTGCTTGGATGGTTGTTGGTTTGGTTGTTGTTGATATCAGCCGAGTTGAATTCTCGGGGGTGTCATATTTATAGGGGAGGTGCTGCCGGAATTTCGAGTAAGTCAAATGCTTAACAAAAGTTGAAATGTTAACTTGCATGAATAGTAACTGTAAAGGATGACCATTTTACTGATTTAAAGCGAAACGGGAATTGAAATTGACGAGCGGGAGGCACAACAAAGGTATGTAAAGCTTGCTCTTTCCTTCTTTGGCATGTCCTAAGTATGTTAGGCCGAGATTCGAGCTTTGAGGACGACTACTCCTGAATCCGAGCTTCATTTTGACCTCTTTTCATTCGGTAGAATTGAATTGGAAATGTCTGTTTTGTTGAAATATTTGCTCAAACACCGTAGTTCGCCTAAATGGTATTGGAGGGCCTTGGATCCTTGGCTATGACCTCGCGGAGGCCTCATGACCATAGTTTGGGGTCCGCCGCCTCAATTTGATCGAGGTGGGGCCCACGCGTTCGGAGATCTTCCTACGTCGCTCGTTTGGTATATTTGTGTGATTTTGAAAAAGAACTTTTGGCTATCACTCCCGATTGCTATAAAATAGTTATTTAACTTCATTGAGTTTGATAATACATTTTGACACATAAAACGATTTCGAGAAGATTGTAACTAGTGTATACTAATTCCGATAAACACGAAACTTGTTTCTGCCCTTCTGGAGTGTTGGTAAATAGATTGTTCGTCGGATTTTGGAAGGTAATGAAATTGGTACATTTGCTATTAACATGTTTCGAATAATGTTCGGAAAAGAACCTGATTGCTATTATGTCTTGGTTTTAGAAATGGTGTGCTTTGGTTGTTTTGTTGAGTTTGTAATAAAAGAAATTATATACGTATGACTGCTTACGATTTTGCTCGTGTGTATTGTTATTACCTCTTTCGCCGGAGTCCGGAGCCGGTATGTGTGTGATATTATCCTTTGGATACTTGACCGCGGGCTGTGCCATGACATTGGATACTTGGCCGCGGCATGTGTATGTGTGATATCGTCCCGGCTGGATACTTGACCGCGGGGTTTGTGACATGACATTTGGATTCTTGACAACGGTATGTATGTATGTGTATTTGTGTATACTTATATATTTGTGATAATAACCGCTGGGTCCCTGGCCGCGGTATACTTATATATTTGTGTTATTACCGGCATTTGGGTTCCTGGCGCGGGGTGTGTGTGTGTGATTGGTGTATGAATGACTTGGATGGCGGTGTAAGTATGTTGGTATTTGGACTATCATGTAGCGTTTGGTACACTTTATTTCGTTTTACGTATTTTCGCACACGCCTCGGTACATATTCCCGTGCGGCCCGCTTTCTTCGGGGCTGCGTTTTAATGCGCGCGGTACCCACGGATGAGCGAGATGATGTTGGGGAGGGATGTTCGACTAGGTTGGCGAGCTCTATTCCCTCCGGAATGTTAGCCGAGTCGAGTGCATTTGTATGGTGTCCGAAGTTATGTTAAAGACTTTGCGGACGATGTCGTGTGTATCGAGATGTCCGTTTGTAGCGGCTATGTGCCGATGTATCGGTATGCATTGTGCTATGAACTTCATGTGTTGATAGATTTATGGTTACGAATTGTTTGATTTGAAAAGATGAAAGGCATGTGTATTTTTTTCGAAAAAGTTTCTGTGCTTATGTTATGCTTTGTGGACGGTATGGTTATGAGTATTGTGAGAGTTTGCGGGTTCGCTCGGCCCTAAATGGGGGTCGGGTGCCCGTCACCCTCTCGGAAATTGGGGTGTGACGGTAAAAAGTTGGCGAAAAGGAAAGTGAATAAGAAAGTGTAACGGGTACGGTTGAGTTGGGCATACGAGGTACGTTTGTCATTTTCGTATGATTATTGTTATTGGGAGCCCTTTGTGAGGCTGTGATATGATATGATATGTGTATATGTATGTTGTTTTTGTGAGGCATTGTTGGTATTTCTGCGTGTAGGTTTTTGAGATAGTGACAATTACGAAGGAAACTTCTAGAAATTTTCCGAAACAAAAAAAAAAAAAAATGAGATATGGGTTTGTAATACGACTTGAAAGGTCGCGCCGATAGTAATAGTGAGATTAAGACAAGAGTACGGAAGGGAAAAGAATTGTGATGTATATGAACGTATTGATAAGATAGCTTGTGAGCTATTAAGGATAAAAGTTGATCGAAGGGTAAAAAGGTTAAGGAGTGGTACACTATCGAGATCGGGACAATGTGAATATAATGAAGATTGTTATGAAATTAAAAGCCTAGGGAGAAGATGACTTGGGAAGGCTGAAAAGACGATGAAGAAGAAATATGGTTGGGAGATGAGACGGTATGTCGTGGTAATAAAAAACCCCCGAGATCTTTATAAGACCCTATGCGACTAGTTGAATAGGACGAATGTTCTAAAGGGGAAGGATGTTATACCCCGCGTTTTCGGAGCATGAGTTTGACATACCTCGTCGTAGTAATGGGATGTTTTGAAAGGCACAAGCCACGGAGAGTACGTAACGACGAAGAGAAAGGGTGAATTACGATCTCGTAAGTCGTAATCGGGAAAGAATATTTTTGAAACACGGTAACATGACCATTATTAGTGTAATAAGTGATAAATATCATGTATGGAGAATTTTGGAATATTTCGGGATTGAGCAAATTGAAGAAAATAAGTTCGAGCCGAAAATTTGAGAAACACGGGACTGATTTTAGTCA
>NW_026717873.1:0-17233 GCF_029784015.1 Lycium ferocissimum
AGTTTAAAATATCTCTTAATTTTTAATTCAAAAGTAGTTCAAACGGATTAATAAGAAATAACCGGACAAAAGTGGGCCTACCTCGGTCAAATGAGGTGGCGCATATAAATTACATATATTGAACTTCATAACGTCATTCATAAAGATTCTAGGTATTCGGATTCCACTTACAAGTCTAGAGTTCAAACAATCTTTCTAACTATTCGCACAATTTTCACTTCAATTCTACTGAATGAAAATGAAGTACATTTTTGGACGTAAATTCCGAGGTAAGTCGCCCTCTAGGCTCGTATCAAAGCCTATCATACCTAGGACGTGCCAAGAAAGAATAGGTAAAACATACCTTATATGCCCTTACGCCTTTCCAAATTCACTTCCCGTTTCGCCAAAAATGCGAATGGTCACGTTGACCAGTTACTATTCATGAGACTTACAATTTCCAAGCTTAACCAATATTATTCTATAACAATTTGGCGGCTCCCCCATACATATAGCATCCCCGAGATTCAACTAAACCGTTTCAACAACAACCAAACCAATAGCAAGCTACAACATCAACAATCAACTCAAAATACATTCTAACCTTAATGGCTCTTTTTCTACATAATTCAACAACATTCATAATATTCCAATAACACCTCAAACTACTTACATTCAAACCGATATCGACATTTATACATTTGATTACTAATTCAAAACTATTCCAACAATATTCAAGAACATTCCAAACAATTCACAAAATTCTCAAACAACTCAAACCATACTCCATCTCACCCGAATTCATCTCGAACCAGAAAGCAACGCCAAACACATTCTTATCTTCCAAATTCATGATTTACAACATTAATCCACATACTAACAATGCAATATTCATAAAGGTAAAAATTGCATAAAACTCACACAAATTCCCATAACCAACATAACATCATTCTAGGTCATCAAACTTGCATTTTTCCTTATAAAATCCGTAACGACGACAACAAAAACACTAACGACAATTTGTTCATTCAAGGCTACACAAAGAGAGGCCATTCGGCCAACACACTATACCACACCAAAGGATGATTTTCATTCTTTTCTTCACACTACACAACAACTAAAACATGCTAATTAACATTAATACATGCTGTATACTTCAACACACACATGCACGCCCGTACTCCATATGCATTGATTCAATTGCTCCATCATGAATTTCTTTTTCTAGCATCCAACAACACGTATAAACCATTTATAACACAAGAAAACAAGATTAAACTCACCTTTCTTCTTCACTTCTTCACTTGACCAAAGTTGGTGGATTAGAGAAAACGAGCGAACTACCTTCCGAAATAACAACGCCACGTTACTTAGCACCCTTGAATTAGCAAACTTGCTTGAAGAATTTATTTTTTTGGTGGCTAAAATTTGGTCTTGAAAACCATGGACATGGCCGAATAGTTTTTTTTTTCTCCTTCAAGTTTTCTTGATTTTTCTAGAACATAAATGAGGAAGATGACTTATTAGTCATCTTTTAAGTCCCCAATTTATAACCATCCATGTGGCCATGGTTCACCCTAAGGTGGCCGGCCACATGGCCATTTATTCTTTTTTTTTTTGAATTTTCAAACTTTCCCAAAATAGGCCACTTACTAAAAATGGAAAATTCCTCCAAGTCTTTCCTTACCATTTTCAAGACATTAAAATCATACACAATTTAAGCCTTTAAAACAATCGCAAGTCTCTCGGGATAGCCTTGTCCCTAACTTCTCATAATTCACTCGAGTTGCCCCGTTACTCAAAATACGGGATATAACAATTTATCATCTAGTCTTTGGTTCAAGATGTAAAAGCTGAACCGCCGCTCTTGATCAGTTCCGTAGTAAATGAATTTGGATGTATTCCGGAAGAACTTCGGCCTCACTCTCGAGCGGGGATTGATTTTGCTATTGATGTGTTGCGGACACGAAGCCTATATCTATTCCTCCTTATAGAATGGATAATGCGAATTGAAAAGAGTTGAAGGAGCAATTGAAAGACTTGCTTAAGAAAGGCTTTATTAGGCCTTATTCATCCCATGGGAAGCCGCCCGTATTGTTTGTCGAAAGAAAGATGGCTCCCCTTGAGAATGTGCATTGATTATCGGCAATTAGATATGGTGAGGATTAGGAATAAATATCCTCTTCGAGGGATTAATGACTTACTTGATCAATTACAAGGTGCCAAATGGTTTTCAAGATAGATTTGAGATTTGGGTATCATGAAGTGAGAGTTAGGGAGAAAGATATCCTAAACTGACCTTGAGAATAAGATATGGCCATTTTGAGTTAGGGTGATGTCATTTGGGCTAACGGAATGCCGGAAGTATTTATGGATTTAATGAATGATGTGTTCGAGCCCTTCCTAGATTTATTTGTGATTGTATTCATCGATGACATCTTGGTGTATTCTAGATCCGAAACAGAACATGCGGACCATTTGCGTCTTTGTCCTTGGAGTTCTTCAAACTCGAGAGTTGTTTGCAAAATTTTCTAAGCGTGAATTTTGGTTGAACTCAGTGACATTTCTGGGGCACATTGTTTCAGCCGATGGTATTCGGGTAGATAGCCAAAAGATTGATGCCGTGAAGACTTGGCCAAGCCCAAGCTCACGGAGGTTCGTAGCTTTACGAAGCTTAGCAGGGATATTACGGGAGATTTGTTGAGTTTCTCTTCTATTTGCACCACTCACAAAGATGACCCAGAAACCAGTAAAGTTTCAATGGACAGATGCTCGTGAATGTAGTTTCCAAGAGCTAAAAGATAGATTGACTTCTGCACCAGTCCTGACACTTCCAGAGGGATTGGAAGGTTATGTTGTTTATTGCGATGCTTCAAGCGTTGGGCTAGGCTGTGTATTGATGTAGCATGGCAAGGTGATTACGAATGCTTCGAGGCAATTACGAAAACATGAGAAGAATTATCCAACTCATGAACTAGAATTGGTTGCAGTGATTCATGCATTAAAGATGTGAAGACATTACTTGCATGGTGTTCATGTGGATATTTACACAGATCATAAGAGCCTTCAGTATATTTTAAAGCAAAAAGAGTTGAATTTGCGGCAACGACGATAGTTAGAATTGCTAAAAGATTATGATGTTGATATCCTATATCACCCAGAAAGGCAAATGTTGTGGCTGACGCTCTTAGCCGTAGATCTATGGGAAGTTTGTGTGATGTACGAACCAGAGAAAAGAGAAATGGCCCGTGAGCTCCAGCAGTTAGCTAACCTAGGAGTTCGAGTAGGGGACTTAAGTAGCGGGGGAACTACCATTCAGAATTCAGCAGTCTCGTCGCTAGTAATGGAAGTGAAAGAGCGACAATAAGAAGATCCCATGCTAATGCATTACAGAGATACACTCCCTCAGAAGGAGTCATCATCATTTGAGATTGCAGGAGACGGAGTTCTCCGATGCAGAGGCAGATTATGTGTTCCTAATGTGGCAGGTTTACGCCATCAAATATTGAGAGAAGCCCATTGTTCCCGTTATTCTGTCCACCCGGGAGCAACGAAAATGTATCGTGATCTTAAGTCTATATATTGGTGGAATGGGATGAAGAAAGATATAACAGAATTTGTAGCTCAATGTCCCAACTGTCAACAAGTGAAAATCGAGCACCAAAAGCCCGGCGGATTGTTGCAAGCTATAGAAATTCCAACTTGGAAGTGGGAAGTAATTAACATGGACTTCATTACAGGCTTACCCCATTCTCGATGTAATTATGATTCCATATGGGTGATTGTGGTTAGACTCACGAAGTCAACTCATTTCTTACCAGTCAGAACTACGTATGTGGCAGAAGATTATGCAAAGCTTTATGTGAAAGAGATAGTACGACTTCACGGTGTTCCAGTATCTATTATCTCAGATAGAGGAACTCGGTTTGACTAATTTTTGGAAGTCCTTCCAAGAGGGCTTGGGGACTCAAGTGAGCCTTAGCACGGCATTTCATCCACAGACTGACGGACAAGTTGAACGTACCATTCAGACTCTTGAGGATATGTTATGGGCATGTATGTTAGACTTTGGAGGTAATTGGGATGATCACTTACCACTCATTGAGTTTGCTTACAATAATAGTTATCATTCTAACATTCAAATGGCACCGTATGAGGCTTTATATGGGCAAAAGTGTAGATCCCCAATTGGGTGGTTGGAAGCAGGAGAGACTAAGTTGATAGGGCCAGACTTGGTCCAACAGGCCATAGAAAAAGTTAAGATCATGCAAGATCGGTTATTAGCAGCCCAAAGTTGTCAAAAGTCCTATGCGGATAATCGTCGAAGGGACCTAGAGTTCCAAGTTAAAGATTGGGTATTCTTAAAAGTGTCACCAATGAAGGGTGTAATGAGATTTGACAAAAAGGGGAAGCTTAGTCCCCGGTACATTGGGCCTTATGAGATTGTGCGCAAAGTAGGCAAAGTGGCTTATGAATTAGATCTACCCTCCGATTTGGAGTCAGTTCACCCAGTTTTCCATGTTTCGATGCTTCATAAATGTGTTGGAGATCCTACAAGGATCGTGCCAATAAATGATGTGTAAGTGACAGAAAAGTTGACTTACGAAGAGGTACCAATCGCTATATTTGATAGGCAAGTACGGAGGCTTAGAAACAAAGAAGTGGCCTCAGTTAATGTTTTATGGAGAAATAATAACCGAGAAAAAATGACATGGGAAGCGAAAGAAATTATGAAATCCAAGTACCCGCACTTATTTCATCCCCCGAAAGAGGGCCAAGATGAGACATCAAGATCATAAGGTATGTATGTTTTCCTTTTTATGCATTTGGGTCGTGTGTGGCCAAATTCTATTGCTATTATGTTGTGGCCCTGTGAGGCTTTGTTATTATGGGCTGTTGTGACATGATGGTAGTCCATATTACAGAGGAAACTCTGGCAAAATTTTTATAGAATTTTCGAGTGCTTAACATTCGAGGACGAATGTTCTTAAGGAGGGCAAGAATGTTACACCTCGAAAAAATTTTCGTTGATGCACAGTGAATAGACTAACGAAGGACACGAAGTGTATGGTATTTCAATAAGTAAGGAATGACATTTGATGACCTTAAGTAAGATTTCAAAGACATTCGATGTTAGACGAGAAAGTTGCCAAGAGAAGGCAAGGCATACGATAAGTATCGGAAGAGATTTACGAGTAACAAGTTAATGATGATTTAATGATGCTTTGGAGAAGAGTTATAACGTCCCTTAGATTGTTAATGAAGTGATAAACAAGTGTCAAGAATGTTCCATAAGGATTGGAGATCAAACGAGTCGACGAGAACAAGTTCAGAATGACTGGGCATTATACGGCCAAACATACTGGCCGTATGAAACATACGGACCATATGTTCAGCCGTATAATCAGCCCAGAATGACACCCCTCTCTGGACCAAATCTACGGCCAGAAATACGGTCAGTATAAATTATACGGACCGTATGTTGGTCCGTAAAAGTTGGTCGGGACAGATTTGAGTTATTTAATTAGGGATCCAAGTTTCATTTTATTTCATTTCCCTTTCACTCCATTTCTCTCTACAACATCTCTCCACATTTCTCCCACAAGAATTCAAGAGATATTAGTGTTCAAATTCATCAAACCAAGTGAATCAAGTGTAAGAAACCCATTAAAGTTCATCCAAGAAAAAAATCCAAGTGAAGGTGAAACTAGGGTTTTGCTCAAGCGAGGTGTTTGCACCCAAGGTTCATTTCTACACCATTTAAGGTAAGTTTTATGATATTTCCATGTTGTTTAAGGTATTTTAAAGTTGAAACACTTGGATTGCAAAAGGGTATAGAAATGGGTCATGAATGTGGGAATAATGTCACTTTTGAGTAAATGTTTGGATTGAGTCAGGATTCTTGATACATTATGATTATAATCATGTTATAAATGATGTTGAGAACATGGAATAGACATCGTATATGAATGAACGTAATTGTGTGATATTACCATGAATATGGATGATTGGAAGTGAATTGAGAAGTAAGGATAATGTAGGTGAATAAAGGCTATTGTTATGATGTTGTGAATGCTATTATAGATGTTTGGGAGTTGATATGTGCTATGGAGGAAGTTGTATAAATAAAGGAGATCTTTGTCCAATTTTCTCTAACTCTAGTCATGTATGCTAAGTCATCGATTTTCTAATGATAGTATAACTCTAATGAAGGTAGAAACGTGAGCATTGAAGAAGCACGTGCAAGTGATGGAATAGTTGAACGGAAAGGTATGTAAGGCTAACCCTTCTTTCATAAGACATGGTTCTTTGGCCAAATATCTATTCTTCTTTGAGTCTATGGTATCCTTCAAATGATTCTATCTCTAAAAAGCTACTAAGCTCATGATCCTCGATATGTTATGATTGTACTAAGCTCCTTATATGATGAGTAATCCTCTAGGGATAGACGTAATGAACGACGATAGTAATGATGCTAAAGATGCATATGAGCTTTTATGTATATGTGCCTATGTATGGCTACTATGAAACCCCGAGCCATATGGTCGGGTAGAATGGATATGTATATATATATATATATATATATATATATATATATATATATTAAGCGCGCACCACTGTAGTTGGGTACGTATAACCCTGAGCCTTGGTAGGGCCAGGTATGTATGACACTGAGCCTTGGTAGGGCCAGGTATGTGAAACACCGAACCTTCGTGGTCGGGTATGCTATGTAAATGCTATGTATATGATATCACTATGAGTACGAATGGAAAAATGACTACGAATACGAGATTGGATACGAAATGTAAATGAGTACGGATACGTATACGGATATGGATAAGGATGTATGTACACGGATACGCAATAGAAATGGAATGTCCCTATGAAAGGCAAGTAAGTGTTATGATGATGATACTGTTATCTCCCATCCTATGCTATTTCACATGTTGTCTATTATGCTTTCTTCTTCTTTGTTGATCATGCTTTACATACTCGGTACATTCTTCGTACCGACGTCCTTTTGTTTGTGGACTTTGCGTCATGCCCGCGGGTGGCCGGGGAGACGGACTTGATCCATAGCTTCATTATTCAGGGACTACATAGCGGAGCTCCATTTCATTCAGAGCTACAGCTTTTGGTACTTATTCTTTTGTGTACATGATTATGGGCACGGCGGGGTCCTGTCCCGCCTATATAATATGCCATACTCTTCTTAGAGGCTCGTAGACATGTGTATATGGTTAGATGTGTTTGGCCTTGTCGGCATATATTTTGGATATCATTTTGTTAGCCTCATCGGCTTATGTACATTGATATGGGCATAGTTGCTAATGATGATATAGATGTATTGTTGCCCAACGGGATTAATATGATTGATGAATGAAAAGTATGATTTAGCTATGTGGCTCACCTAGATGTAAATGAGAAAGTATGATAAGAGGTGCCCGGGTGGGTTAGCACCGGGTGCCCGGCGCGGCCCTCCGGTTGGGTTATGACAGAAAGTGAGCTGACTTTGTGAGCCTATCAACTATGACCCATATCGAATCACACTTTCGCTCAGTACGAGGCAACCCTGTAATAAAGTCCATATTAATTACCTCCCACTTCCATGTCGGAATCTCCATAGCCCGCAATAGACCTCCAAGCTCGGTGCTTTATTTTGACTTGGCCGACAATTTGGACACCGAGCGACAAATTCTCGCTATATCTCTTTTCATACCATCCCACCAATAAACTTCCTTGAGATCATGGTACATCTTTGTTGAGCCGGATGAATAGAATAGCGGGAGTGTGTGCCTCTCCCCGTAACCGACGGAGTCCTGCAACACTAGGGACACACAATCTACCTCGATATCTAAGTACCCCATCACCTGTGATCACAAAGGGTGTCTTTTCTTTCTGAGGTGCTGTATCTCGGTAATGAACTAGAAAAGGATCCTCACACTGACGCTCCTTTATCTCAATTACCAACAATGATACCGCTGTACTTGAACAGTAACTCTTGCATCACCTGAGTCTAGCAATTGAACTCCGAGGCTAGCCAATCGATGAACCTCACGAACCATTTCTCTTCTCTCTGGCGATACGTGAGACAAACTACCCATAGATTTACGACTGAGGGCATCGGCTACCACATTAGCCTTCCCGGGATGATATAGAATGTCCACATCATAATCTTTTAACCTCTCTAACTATCGCCTCTGACCCAAGTTCAAATCCTTCTACGTAAAGATGTACTGGTGACTTTTATGATCAGTATAGATATCAACATGGACACCGTACAAGTAGTGCCTCCATATCTTTAAGGCATGAATCACTGCTGCCAACTCAAGATCGTGGGTTGGATAATTCTTCTCGTGCTTCTTCAACTGCCTAGAAGCATAGGCGACAACCTTACTGTGTTGCATCAATACACAGCCCAATCCAACACCTGAAGCATCACAATATACCACATAGCCGTTTGCTTCTTCTAGAAGAGTCAAAGCTGGTGGTGAAGTTAGCTTATCTTTCAATGTCTGAAAACTCTGCTCACAAGCGTCTGTCCATTAGAACTTAACTGATTTCTGAGTCAATTTGGTCAATGGGGCTGAAAGAGAGGAAAATCCTTCTACCAACCTTCTATAGTAACCTGCCAAGCCCAAGAAACTACATATCTCCGTTGGTGTCGTGGGCCTTGGCCAATTCTTCACAACCTCAATCTTCCGAGCATCCACTCTAACACCTTCTTCTGAAAAAATGTGACCCAGAAAAGCCACAGAGTTTAACCAGAACTCACAATTAGAAAACTTAGCATACCATTCTTTACCTCGAAGAATTCCAAGCACTGTTCGCAGATGTTCTGCATGATCGGCCTCTGACGGCGAACAGACCAGAATATCATCTATGAACACAATCACGAACAAATCTAAAAAAGGCCTGAACACACGATTCATCAAATCCATGAATACGGCTGGAGCATTAGTTAGCCCGAACAACATAACACGGAACTCATAGTGGCCATATCTAGTCCGGAATGCCATCTTCGGAATGTCTTCTTCCTTCACCCTAACCTGGTGGTATCCTGACCTCAAGTCTATCTTCGAGAAATACTTAGCACCTTGCAACTGATCAAACAAATCATCAATCCTTGGGAGCGGATACTTATTCTTTATAGTCACTTTATTCAATTGCCTATAATCGATACACATTCGCAAGGAACCGTCCTTCTTTCTTACAAATAGTACTAGCACTCCCCACGGCGATATACTAGGCCTGATAAAGCCTTTCTCAAGAAAATCTTTCAACTGTTCCTTCAATTCTTTCAACTCCATAAGTGCCATCCTATAAGGAGGAATAAATATTGGCTGAGTGTCTGGCAATAGTTCAATAGCAAAATTAATCTCCTTCTCTGGGGGAATGCCTGGAAGCTCATCTGGAAACACTTCTGGGAACTCATTAACCACGGATTGCATCGAAGAGTCGGCGACTCTTCTTGCACATCTTGAACTCGAATTAGGTGAAAAATACACCCTTTTCTGATCATCTTCTCTGCCTTAAGGTAGGAAATTGTCACGACCCAACCCCGTAGGCCGCAACTAGTGCCCGAGCTGGGCACTCGTACACACCCATTAACCAGAAACAGCATACAAACAGCTTATACATATACAACGATCGTACGTCGACCATAGCTAGCATAACCGATTCGTACATACGTAAAAGTGAAACGTCTCCCCAACGCCGTCACAAATATATATTCGTCATAACTTCCGATAATAATATCACACACATAAGCCGTAAGGCTATCATAGTATAGGGGCGTCCAAATCACAAATCACACGTACACAACCGAACAAGGATTACCCACAACCCACACATATGTCTACGTACCTCTAAGAGTAATAATAGAATCATATGACGGGACGGGGCCCCGCCGTACCTACGAATAGACATATACATATGCATCGGAAGAATGCCGTACCAAAACATAGGCTCGGAACAAGGGAGCTCTCCAAGAATAAATTCGAATGGAAATCCTAAGCCGGCGGATCACCCAAACGAGTATCCGTACTCGCGCAACGACCCCACACCGAAGAAAGGGGGGATGCACGGAATATGTACTGAGTATGCAAAGCATGAAATACAGTAAACAGGATCATAATCAGAATAAGAGGTACAGAAAGTAAATGCAATATCCAGAATACCAAAATGCTTACTTATTAAAACACAAATCATGCATGGGGGCTCAGGAATATGGTCGCCCTCCCGTCATTGGCGCCATAACACAGCATAACACCAGAAGATTTCATATCTCCGTATCCCCGTCACACATCATAACACATCATAACGCCATAACACAGCATAACACCAAATATAAACGGAACCCGACCTCTAGCGAGGAGCTCGGTGAACCGTAACAAAGATAACACCGAATATAACATAATGTGCACGATAACATAATCGGCCCGGGACTCGGCGAAAGAGGTAATAACAGAATGCACGAGCAGAGTCGTGAGTAACCATATGCAATTTAAAAAAATTTCAAAGACTCAATAGAATAATCATAACGAACCATCGTTTAAAACCAAGAGAATAGTCAAATCAAGTTTCCCCCGAATGAGCATATCAAATAGAACTTTAGAAATCATAGATACGTATCAAAATCATATGAAGTAGCTTATGGAAAACAAGAACATAATCGTCATTACAGACTTCGATAGGTAAGTAAGTAATCGACGCTCGAGGGTTGAGACGATAGTCATGCTAAGTCCTTTCAAAAGTCGTTAGAACTACACAAAGGAAAGTCGCGGGACCCACGGACGAGCGTCAACCCAATCCGAGCCCGCCTATGGAAGGTGTAGTCATTATACGCCACAGAGCCTTCTACGAGCATATCGAGGCGATCCGGTTCTGTCTATGAAAGTTACGGCCATTATTAGACATAGAACCCTTTAAGAACAAAAATCTTTATGCAACATTTGAAATCCAATCATACCAAAGACATAAGGACCATAATTCTATTACATTGCGAATGCCAACATTAAGAAGTAAATAAGAATCGTAGACATGCTCGGATCGCAAGAATGGAGTTACCCCGAGGCTCGTAGCATAGCCTACTTACAACTAAGACATGCCAAAAGAAAGAAAGGTTAGGCTTTACATACCTCGTCCGCTTCCTAAGCTAATCCAAACTTAAGTCTCGGCTTTCCAAGATCTACAACAACGTCGTTAGACACCAAACATTAGCCATAAGCACTTAGAAATTCAATTCCAAGCTATCACTTTATCTACAAAAATTTGGGCAGCATTTTCCCTGTAAATTCAACAACCCCGAGAATTCAACTCGGCCAAATCATCAACAACAATACCAACAACCATACTAACAACATCAACAAGTGATTCAAAATGCATTCTAACGTTAGTAACTCTTTTCTATATAATTCGACGGCATTTCATTTACATTCAAATCACCACACACAATTAAGCCGACGCCAATACTCATACATTCAAATACCAATACGAAACCATTCAAACAAAACTCATGAACATTTCAAACAACCCACACAATATTCAAACGGCCCAACCAATGTGCAATGCCACCCGAAACCTTCCAATTCCCATAGGGACAACAACAACACATTTCTTTCTTCCAAATTCATAAACTACATCAATAATCCGCATGTTAACAACATCATTCTCATAAATTCAAGAAACTATAATAAAATCACATTATCTTCTCCAACAACCTATAAACGATTACAACTTCAATTTAAATCATTAAACCTTCATTTTCATTATGGAATCCATACAACAACAACCAAAAATACTAAATAAATTTTGTTCACCATGTCCTACAAAACAGCCCACTATTCGGCCACACCACCAACATCACAATTTCATGATTTTCATTCATTTCTATACACTACAACACATTCAAACCATCCATAACACATGTAAAAGAAGATTGAACCTTACCTTTTCCACTTAGTTCTTCAACTTGGCTAGGGTTGAGAATTGCAAGAACCAAGGCTTTGCTTGCTCCAACAACTACTTCATGTTGTTTAGGACCTTCCAATTGGTTGAAAACCTAGAAGAAATAATTTTTTTGATCACTTCTCGTGGACCTCAAAATGGCCAGCCATGGCCGAATGCAGTCCCCCTTTTTCTCCATGTTCTCTCCATGTTTCTAGAGTATGAAAAATGATGAATTAGTCTTGCTTTGGCCTCACTCATCTACATATATAATTCATCCATGTGTACCATGGCCCACACATGGCATGGATGAATTAAAATTTGCCAAACCATGGTGGGAACCACCCCTAATCCACACTGCCAACTTGGCCTTTTCATGAAAAATAAATAAATTTCCATAATTAACTTTTAACCCCAAATTTTCCTTAATATTCCATACCAACAAAATCATAAACAACTCATACCTTAAAACAAAATCGAAGGTCAAAAGTCTCAACCTCGTATCCCGGAATAGTCTTGTCCTTAACTTTTCATGGTTAGCTCGGAATGTCCCAACGTACAAAATACGGGATATAACATCCTCCCCCCCTTTAGAACATTCGTCCTCGAATGTTACACTGATCTTACAGGGTCTTATAAGCATTTCGGGGGAGTCTCGTTTATAGCTATCACATACAGTTCATTCATCAATCAGCATAACCAATTAAGGAGTTCAGATTACCTGTAGACATAGGAAATAAATGGGGATACGTATTCTTCACCTCTTCCCTGTTATTGTTCCGCCACAATACCTTAACGAAAGTTATGTCTTTAGTACGCAATCTTCTCACCTGACGATCCGGTATGGCTACAGGCCGCTCCTCGCAGGATGAATCCCCTGTCACCTGGATATCATCTATGGGAATTACTCTGGAAGGATCGCTTATACCTTTACGAAGCATTGACATGTGGAAGACTGGATGCACTGCTCCCAAATCAGATGGTAGATCTAATTCATAGGCAACCTTGCCTATCTTACGGACGACCTGGTAAGGTCCAATACGCCTCGGACTAAGCTTCCTCTCTTCTGTCGAATCTCATAACACCCTTCAAGGGTGACACTTCCAAAGATACCCAATTGTCGACCTGGAACTCTAGGTGTCGACGTTGACTATCTGCATATGACTTCGGTCGACTCTGAGCTGCTAATAACCGCTCCCGAATGAGTTTCACTTTGTCAACTACTTGCTGAATCATATCTGGCCCATTTAACTTAGTTTCGCCAACATCGAACCAGCCAATCGGTGACCTGCACTTTCTGCCATACAAAGCCTCATATGGCTATCTGGATGCGAGAATATTGGCTATTATTATAGGCAAACTCCATAAGCGGCAGATGATCATCCCAGCTGTCTTTGAAATCAAGAACGCAGGCCCGCAACATATCCCTTAGCGTCTGGATAGTACGCTCGGTCTGAGGGTGACATACTGTATCGAGATTCACTTACGGTTCAATGGTCAGTGTCATTAGTCCTTACATCCTTGTCACCATTTACCTTTACATTCCGAGTGCTCACCCAACATGACTTGTCGCTAGTGAGTATAATGGTTACGTCCCTTATTCCCAGGACTACTTCCATTGATCCAAAGTATGTATATACGAAATGGTTCTGCACCCTTCGCTATCCTTCACAGTACAGCTACACTTATGGCAACTCATAATTCGAGTTTAAGCTAAATCCTTGGGCTCTTGCCACACCTATTCCTTTAGCTTTCTGTCACAACTGTTTCTTTAACCTTTATCCCTCAAATCTTACAATACAACCCAAAAGCATAGTACTACGGAAATCCTTATGTTATAGCCCGTACTTTACATGTTCAAATAATTTGAAGTAGTAGTGGAATGATGAAGGCAAGATCATTTTCCAAAGTTATTTTAATGTACAAGTAGACTATGAAAATTATTTATGAATATTATTGGCATGGAGTATTGAGAAAAGTTTAGGGCGGAAAAGAAAACTCGCAAAGTGGCATCATGGGAATAATGTGGAAGGCTAGGGGCAAAAATAGTAATTTCACAAGGTTCAAGAAAATTCTTGAAGGGCCAAATCTTACATAAGAAGACACTTGGCCTTCTTTATTAATTTTCAAGAAAAAGGGAAGAAAATTCTAGAAAAGGAAAGAAAAGGGGGCAAAGTATAAATATAGATGGACTAAAGAGTATATTTGTATTCTTGGAGAAAGTTCTAGAAAAAAAAAATGAAAATGAATGAAACAATAAGAAAGTTTGTCATCTTATTTTAGTGTTTAAGAAACTTCAAGAAAAGGGCATGTGTTCTTTTGTTGTTGGAGAGAATTAAGTATAAATACAAGGAGGAGGACTAATGCATCATTCAAGAAAATTGGAAAGAAAGAGAGAAAGAAAAAAAAAAAAAAAAAAGAGGAGGAGAGGGGTTTCGGCCAAACAAGGCCAAGAGAAGATGAAGGAGAAAAATATTTTCTTCAAGTATTCCCGCTAATTTGAAGGTCCTCTACGACATGGTATAAGTGTTGAAGTGAACAAAACACTCTTTTGGTGGAATCGCAACCCTAGCCGGAAGTTGAAAAGTCAAGTGTAAGAGGTATGTATTCAATCTCCTTTACACATGTTGTAGATGATATATGCATGTTGGAGTGTGTAGAAACCAATGGAGTTCATGAAATATGATGTTGTACAATGTGGCCGTGTGTGCAAAGTTTGGCCGTGCATGAATGATGTGGTGTAGAGAGAATGGACCAATTTTATGTAATGTGTTGGTTGTTGTTGTAATGTGTAGAAATGGATGGAAAGTCATGAAAGCATGCATGTAGTTGTGGTGGCCGAATGGAGTAGTGTAGTGTATAAGTGATGAGCTAATTTCCTTTAATAATTTAATTATTCTCATTATAGATTCTACAATGTAAAATAAGAATTTAATGGTTTGGAGAATCGAAAGTTAGGTTGTGGTGATTAATTTGAAAAGAGAGAAATATGTTGTTGTTGGAGTGTATGGAGATGGATGAAAATGCATGAAAATATGTAAGTTGTTGTAACCAAATAGTAGGTGATTTGGTAAGTTATGGTAAATTGATGTAATTTGATATTCTAGTTGCGCCGTTATGGATCGTGCAACGTGGAATGAAGGTTGTTGTCAAGTTAATGCATATAAATGACAAGGAAATGTATGGTTGTGGTTGAAGTTGTAGGTTTCGGATAAAATGGTGTGTTGATTAAGTGTTGGAAAATCATGTGAATTGAATTGAATTGAATATTGAAGTGTTGCTAGAATAATTATGGTATTGTTGTTGGTTTGGCCTGTTGAATTCCGGATTGTCGTTGATTAAAAATTTGGTCGAGATAGATTCTCGGGGGTGATATGTTTATAGGGGAGATGCTGCCGAAATTCCGGCAGACCATAAGGGAAGGAACTTGGACGACAAGTATATGTCAATGAATCTAATGGTTGCATCAACTTTCTTGAATATAGACTAGCGGGACCAAGCTTGGATGAATGAGTGTAGCTAGTAAGGCGCGGCGCAGGTATGTTAAGGCTTGTCCCTTTTTCTTTCTATGGCATGATTCATACATGATGCGCTAAATGCTTCCATAACGTCCTTATATTCAAAAGACGTACGCAATAGTTCTAAAGCATAACTTTCCTTTCTTAAGGTCTATAAATGTTTTCAAAACTATTCATTTTCTCCAAAAACTAAGCCTTACGATTTTAAAAGTTTTTATGACATAAAACAACGACTACGATTTTATGATGACAATGATAATGCCAGATATGAGAAAACGTCTATGATGAATATGTCAAGGATATGTTCTTACCATGAATACGACGAAATGCTGTTATTTTTGAAATGACTATTTTAAGGCTATGAAATGCTGTTTCTTCGGAGCTCTCCTCGTTGTTATGCTTTATGACATGATATATGTATAAGTATATATATATATATGTATATGTATATGGGGAAGATGGTATAATATATATATATATATGTAATGTATATGGGGAGACGGGAGCAGCGCTATAGACGCTATCCACCGATCGACGGTATCGTAGCCGGTGGTGGGGCAAACCCAATGGTGGGGCAAACCTCGGTAAGAACGCTAAGTCCCGCAGTGGGGGGTAACAAGGCTTGCCTTAGGCAAATCCCGCATTGGTTCTGTGCAAATCCCGCATTGGTTCAAAGCAAATCCCATATCGGTTCATGTTGTCCCGACGCGGGCTAATGATGTTATGTGATTAGCAATAAGTTATGTATGTATATAAAAGTAACAGTAAGCATGCATGACTCCGCCTTAAGAGGCACTCAGATGTACAGACTACTTTTACAGCACATGATATGTTCTACAGCTCCGTTCTGTTATGACTCATGAGTACAGTTTTTACTATGTTGCTACTCATAGCTATATCCCCTATTATGTTACTATTCATGCCTTACATACTCAAAAGAGACAATGCTCGTACCGACCCCTCTTCGGGGGGCCGCGTTTCATGCCGCGGGCACGGTGATCGAAGCCATTATAGAAGATGTTCCAATGAGCTGGCATCTCCATTTGCTGGAGAGTTGCCGGGTCAAAAGTACTATGCTATGATGTCATGTTCGAGTTAGAGACTTTGCAGACAGAGTCGTGGGTATTGGGTGCAGCCGATATGTTATTATGTTTCGTGTCACGAGTCTTATATGATGTCAGATTTTACTTATGGGAAAAAAAAATTTCTATGTATTCAATTCTAACCGATTCATAAGCTCACATGTGGCATAAGAGTCGCCGGGTTCGCTCGGCTCCGAATACGGGGTCGGGTGCCCATCACACCCCCGGTAAGGTCGGGGTGTGACACCTTACTCCCTTACGATTATCTCATAACACAAGTATACGTGTCTTCGATTTCCTTGTATTGGCGATCGTTTCGAACTCTGGCTCCGAGCTAATAAATTTCCTCTCCTGGAGCATAAGAACGCTATAATCCCTTTCGAGTCCAACATGTTCTCCCCCCCTTTTAGGAGGTCCTAATACACCAATAATTTTTTGATATCCACCGTCTTCGGCACTTATCTTTCGAGAGTTAGGAATCTCTTAGCATCGTTGCACGGCCTAATCATTCTTTCCTTTACTTCTCATTTTCTCGTCGTGGTCACTATCCTTTCGTCCACACATTCCTCTTTGGTTCCATACTACCACATTCTATCCTTTCACACGCTTACCTTCAAATCCCTATCCAAATAGTCCCGCGTTTTGCCCGTCGTTTTCTGAGTTTCACTCCCCCATGTTTCTTACTTTTTCCCCTTTTTCCGATAT
>NW_026717874.1:0-22199 GCF_029784015.1 Lycium ferocissimum
TTTTCATATTCCATCCAAAATTCTCATATATAGAAAAACCGTCTGACACACATTTTCTGCTGCTACTTCATCACTAACAACCATAATCCACACTTTAACTTCATTATCTTAATACCATAAAATCACATTAATATGACATAATTCTCTACATTCCATTTCATGCCAACTTAACCCATATAACCTTCTTTTACATTGTAAAGATCACAACAACACAACTATCATATTAAACAAAATAAATCCATCATTATTTCACACAACATCACCCACGGCCAACGTACTAATCTCCGACTTCATCAATTTTATTTCAACTTTCATTTCCAATGCAAATTCCACAATAACCACAAACTAGAATACAACATAAAATTTATTCATCTTGCTTATACAACATATACACACACACGGCCACATGCATATTCATGCAATCACCATGCAAACTCATATTCTCATGAGTTTCATCCTTTTCTACAACATTCTGACATCAACAAAAGCCTTTATAACATATAAAGATTGAATCATACCTTTTTCTCTTAACTTCTTCACTTGGCTCAAGTATCAAATTGATGAAATGACGACCCATCTTGAAACAATTACACTGCGTTGTAGGGACCGCCCGGATTAGTGGGAATACATGAAGAAAATAATTTTGGGACAAGATTTCAAGAGGTGGATTTGCACCACCATGGCGAATGGCCTTTAGTCTTCACTCCTTCTCCTTCTTTTTTTTTGTTCTTTCTTTTGTCTTGAATTAAAAGAGGAACATATATATATATATATATATAGTTATTGTAGGCATGTGAGGGGCACATGCCTAATTCTAGAATTTTCTTTAAAATTTTAGCAAAGATGACTTATTTGTCATCCTTTTTCTTTCCTTTTTTTTTTTTTTTTTTTCACATGGCCAATTTGGCCCTTTTGAACTTTTCAAAAACTTGTGTCAAATTTCCGTTTTGCCCTATCGACTTTTCTCAATATTACCATTCTGCCCCTAGCCTTCCACATTATTTCCATTGGCCATTTTTGCAAAATTTCTCTTTTACCCATGGCCTTTCCCAATATGTCCATACTACCAATGTTCATAAATAATATTCCTAACATCTCGTACATCAAAATAATTTTGAAAATGGTCTCGCCCTTAACTTTTCACGTCGACTTTGAAATTTCCAAACGTACAAAATACGGGCTATAACAGAAGGATCATCCATCGTATGATGAAATCGATAATGTCACGGGAGTCTCGAGAATCATGAACTTAGATAACATTAGAAATAGAATCATTATCTTCACTATATCTCACCTCGAAGGAACGAGTAACATGAAGTGAGACCATCAACAATAAGTAAGATCAAGGGATTCATGGAATGGCTCAATAATCTCATAATGCTCTCAAATCATAGCCGAGTGTTTCTAGAAGAGAATCATCATCATCGTCACAATCATCATAGAACATATTTCGTTTAACATCATAAGAAGGTTTAAGAACCATGGACGTTTAGCTTTTGAAAACAAGAAGGTTATGGAAACATTTATGAAATTATACCATAGGAATCATGCCTTTGAAAGAAAGGGACGAGTCCTAACATACCTTTTTGGTCGCCTTAACTTTAACTACTCAATGCTTTTCTTCCTAAGCTCGTAAATCTATATTCAGGAAAATTTATACTATTGTTAGACTCACCTTTATACGCTTGTCTTAATCCTTCAAATAAATCTTTCTAGAATCTGCCGAAATTTCGGTAACATCTCCCCTGTTTATATGCCTAGCCCCAAATCATAATCCAACAATCAACAACAATAAAAACAATACCAACATCAACCACAATATTATCAATAACAATATATTCATGCGAATGAAGGCGAGTGAGCGTGCCATTGCTAGTACGACCTCACGGCCACCAAACACCCCAAGCACTTATACGAAACATCTTTGAACATCAATAGCCCATAAATGGCACAAACTAATCTCATAAAGAGGAAATATCCGAACTCTGTACAATCTGTATATACATATAAACATAACATGCGGAAGAACAATGCAAGCCAGCTAGGCTACCATATATACTGTACACAAAAAGTATAAGCGGGCATGGCTACGCCCGTCGACTACTACATACAAGCGTGCGCGGACCTCTCGGAATAAAGTGACAGAAAGGACGGGACGGGGGGGGGGGGGAAAGTCGTACCCATCTATATACATCTCAGAATGGCCTACAAAATAGGCTGTCCGGATCGAATGGAGTGCATTGATCGGCTATTTGGATAAGGGTCCTACTAAGCCGGACCACCTCCTTGTCTACATGCACAACGAGCATGAACACACCCCCCGAGCAACGGAAGTCGGTACGGATAATGTCTCGAATATGTAAGCATAAAAAGACAACATGTATAAATATATGAAATCATGAATAAGATACGAACTTATAAGTGAAAATGACTATACATAAATACGTATGAACTAGTATACGTACGCATGGTGAATCTGTATGTCGGGAAGTATGGACATGCATATATATATATATATATATATATATATATATAACTAGTAGGTACACACCTCATCGTCACATCACAGGCCACACCTTTACTTATCAGTGTGCCTTTCACATATAGAACGTAATATCATAGGTCACACCTTCACCCCTTGTCAAGTGTGCCTTTCACTGTACCCCTGAGAACTGAAAGTGAATGCATAATACAAGTAAGACTGAACAACAGGATTCTCAAATAATATAATGACAATTTGCCTCTTGATGGGCCTTACTAAACTAGTACTACTAGGACAGGAAATCATAAGATCTGTATATGGGGAAAATACCATTGCCGGGGTACGGGAACATCAACTGTATTTCTCTTAGTACTTATAAGAATAGAGTAATATGGAAACTCTCTTACTCGTTTATCGGTTCATATCATAGGATCATGCCAAAAAAAGAAGGAATAACCTTAACATACTTTGACGTATATCAAATCGCCCAACTTCTACTTCTTGAACTTGTAAATCTACAATTAAGATAACATAAGCCTTAATTAGGCTACTTGCTTTGCTTACTAATCATTCCCAAGCACGTATAAAGCTTAACGAATTATAGACGACCATCTCCTTCATAAGCTTACAATGATAACGCCTATACATATCTAAATACACATAAATCCATCCCTAATCATTTCTTTAAAATAGGATCATGTCACTACCTTGCTCTTCATCAATCTATCACTTCCACAAATACCCTTTCTTTACCTAAAATCACTAAAGCTCTTGATAGAAAACTCAAATACAAGGGTAGGAATCATTTACATACCTTGAGGGGTGAAGAATTCCAAGAATCACTTTAACTTCAAATCCCTAGGCTTCCCATCCTTGGAGAAACCCTAGAAACAATCTTCTTCTTCACTAGCTCGGGGTCTGGGTCTTGTCAAATCTTCACTACTATGCCATAAATGTTGGGAGAGCAAAATATTAGGGTTTTCTGATCTGGGAAAGAGAGAAATAAGACATAAAGTCATGGACCATGTATTTATACTCGGTGAATTAAATGATTCAGTGGTCCGGTTCGACGAGCGGGTCGACGACCCGTCGACGTGTCGACAGTGCGCCTGCAGAATGCAGGGCTGCGGAACCCTATCGACGCCGCACAACGACGGCCCGTCGACAGGTTCGACGACCCGTCGACAGGTTCGACGACCCGTCGATCTTGACTGGTGTCTGCAGACTTTTCTAATTCGGTTCAGGTCGCGTCGATTCGATTCGTTCAACTTCAAATCCTGTAAATCACCAGGAATACCTGCTGGTACCATTGCACACGGGGTAGGACACTTCCTATCTCCAAAACTCGGGCTCGGGTCTCAATTCCCAAGGCATACCCAACTAGGACATCATAAGTTCTACCACTACGAAGAAGAGGGGTGTAACAATTCCATAAAATATCCCACACGACCTTTCTCCAATTTTCAAACCAACAAATTCATTATACCATCATTTAATAACTTTTTCTCCGTAAATAAACCTAAACCAATATAAATAAGGGAAGATTCATACCTTTCACCTGCTAGAGCCGCAATATCTCCAATTATCACCCTTAATCCATGCCAAGATTCCTCACAAAACGATATTATAACCGCAACTACGCGTTGTCCGAACTTAAATTTGGGGATGATACTTAATTTGCGTTAAAATCTAGTGGACGGAAATTGGGAGAATTTTCTAGAAAATTTGGGAAATATTTTGAGAATTTTTGGGTTGAAAAATGACGGGTTTTAGCCCTTAAATGGTGAGCTAAAGTTGATGTCTTTGTAGCAAGACCTTTGCAAGCGATCTTCCAACGCGCGCTCTTTTGTAGCGCGCGTTTCTGCGCTGTCAGCCTAACTTGTAATGTCCATAATTCTCTACTCTGATGTTGTATCGACGAGCGGTTTGTTGTGTTGGAAACTAGTCTTCCCGAACTTCATTTTGGGCTTTTGCTTTACTCCAAAACTCTTCATAGAGTAAAAGATTTTCTTTCTCAAAGTTGGGCCAAAATTGCCCCTCATACTTCCTCCAAAGTCCCACAAACTTAATTTTCTTGATTCACTTGACCTCCAATCCTTTACATAACTTGTAATATGAACGTAAACCGTCATAACCATAGGATTAGCTCGCATAATATCATATATCCTTGAAGGGAACTCTAGTATGCACACCTAAAACCTTCAAAACTTATAAATCTCGACGTACGAAACTATGGGGTGTAACATTCTCCCCCCTTCAAAAGCATTCGTCCTCGAATGTTGTAATTGCAAATCCACGATGTCTTGAAGTGATGTCTTGAAGCGACGTCTTGAAGCGACTACCCTTGGGGCTATCTTGGCTATCCTTTCTAGTGCTCGTTGATCTCGTATATGAACTATATTGTCTCCTTCTAGCTAATTGGTCAGGCTCTTCGATCCTTTACAATCTCATCATAGTTTCACATGTGGTAGCGCTCAAATGCATTGTAATAGCATTTCCTTACTAATGAATCCTTATTCGTAGTGGTTAGTTATCTCAAATTATCTCTTATACACGTATATATGTAATGTTTCCCCACCATCATTATCATTCCTCATAGCGGGGCTACACTTATTGTCACGACCCAATCCCGTGGGCCGTGACTAGTGCCCGAGCTGGGCACCCATACGAACCCGTCAAACATAATCAGCGTACAACCAGATTATACATATCCTGAGTCCAAGTTATGCATATACAGAGTTCAGACATCAGACTATAACTGACATAATCAGATCTTATACTTACAAATAGTGACACATTGCCCCGCAGCTGTCACAAATACATATACATATATACATATACATTTCGCGGTCACAACATCCAGCGGAGGATCATACATGAGCCAGTAAGGCTATCATCATACGGGGGAACGTCCGAACACAAATCACGTACACAAGGAAGCGGATAACTACCCATAACCCACACGTATATGTCTACAGACCTCTAAGAGTCATAACAGAATCATATGATGGGACAGGGCCCCGCCGTACCCATGAACAAACATATATACATATAACAGAGATGTCAGTACCAAAAGTGTAGGCTCCGGATCAAAGGAGCACCTCAAACAGCAGAACAGATATCCTAGGCTGACGGATCACCGAAACGTGTACCTGTACCTGCGCGGCATGGAACGCAGCCCCCGAAGAAAGGGGGTCAGTACGGAAAATGTACTGAGTATACAAGGCATGAAATAAAATATAGTAAACAGGGTCATAATCAAAATCAGAAGTACAGAAAGTAAATGCAATATTCAAAATATTAAAATGCTTACTCATAAAACATAAATCATGCATAAGGCTCTTAGAACTGTGGTCGCCCGCCGTCGTTGGCGCCACAACACATCATACTCCGAAGATTTCATATCTCCGTATCCTCGTCACATGCGCACATCATATATATACCACGGTACCCGGCCAATAGGCGCGGCGTCCGGACACATCATAACACCATTATCCACGGTTCCCGGCCAAAGGGGCTCGGCGAACCGGACACATCATACTCCGAAAATATAACATAATGCGCACGATAACATCCGACCCCGGGACTCGGCGAAGGAAGTAACAATAGTGTGCACGAGCAGATTCGTGAGAAACTATATCCAATTTAAAAAAAACATTTCCCAAAAATGTAGTGGAAAAATCAAATAAGCTATCATTTGAAAGTCGGGACTTGGTAATGTCAAATATCTTTCGGACGACATTCGGGGACGCATCAAATATCTTAAGCATATCATGGAACCGTAGGAACCATAGTCATATATATATATATATATATATATATCATTAGGACTGACTCAACAGATGAATAAGTAAGCGACGCTCGAGAGCGAAAACGATAACTAGGTTCAGTTCTTTCAAAAAAAAAGTCACCAGGACTATACAAACGAAAATCTCGGGGACCACGGGTGTGCATCGACCAACCCGGGCCCGCCTATGAAAGTTGGTAACCTTATTCGCCTTAAGATCTTTTATGAGCGGTTTTGAGGCGATCCGAGCCTTTCTGTGAAAGTTATGGACGTTCGTAGTTCTGAGGAACCAACCTTTTACAACAAAAATCTTTTTGTGCAACTTTTAAAATTCAATCTTACAAAACATAAGAGCCATAGTTTAACTAAATTGACTTGCGAACATCAAGAAGTGAATAAAACTCATATGCTTGCTCGGATCCCAGGAATGGAATCGCCTCGAGATTCGTAACTTATCATAACTTAATCATATCTAAGACATGCCAATGAAGAAAAAGGGTAAGCCTTGCATACCTTTTGCTTTTCCAAGCTAATCCAAATTTACGTCGTGAACTTTCCAAGATCTACAATACGTCATTAAATATCAAACATTAGCTAAAGGCATTTAGAAACCCGATTCCAAGCGCACGCCAAATTCTACGAAATTTCGGCAAACACTTCCCCTATAAATGCACCACCCCGAGAATTAAACTCGGCCAATTTCATCAACAACAATACCAACAAAACATTCTAACAACATCAACCATTGATTCTGTTATACCCCTCATTTTTGGAGTATGAGCGTGACATGTGCTTCCTCAAAATTGACAATCATGTTGTAGCTACGTAATTTAAACTCTCGTTGATAGTATCGTATCCCGTACTTTTGTACGCCGGATTATTTGTAAGTTGAGATGGGGCCCGCACATCGAGATTTTTTTTTCGGACATGTGACAAGTTATATGAATCACATACATGAAGTTAAACACAACTCATGAAGGACCCTTGGGCCAAATCAAAGTGGAAGCCCTCCAAACGAATATTTTTAAGAAAACGTTTTCGGGTGACCTGGATTCGAGGGGCAAAAACGGTATTATAAGTTTTGAATTTGGAAAAATATCAAGATATGGAAGTTGTAGATAATTGAATTAGCTTTCCAACCATAGGTCGTGGGTTCCCAGGTGACATCGGTACAAGGAGATATGGACGTTTTAAGGTCGAAAGGTCAGTGGACTAGCCCAACTCGGGGCCAACCGAATTAGGCCCATGGAAAAAAAAAGAGAGAAGATGAAGCCCAATAGAGGCCATTCGGCCATGGCCCATAAAAAAGATCCAAGCCCATGGAATTAAGTCATGTGGTCAATAAATAAAAGACCACTTAATCATCCAAATTCCATAGAACTTTCAAGACAAAGAAAAGAAGGAGAAAAACAAGAACAAAAAAGAAGGCATTTCGGTTTGCCCATGGGAAAATTCACCCCTCAAAATTTTGTTCCAAAATTACTTTCTTGTTATATTCCTACTAATTCAAGGTTCCTCTACAACTTGGTGTAATTATTTTGGAAGATTGAGCAATAGTTTCTTCAATCTCACACTTTGGACAAGTGAAGAACTAAGGGGAAAAAGGTAAGAATTAATCCCTTGTTATTATGTTATGAAGGTTTGTTTGTGTTGTAGTTTATGGAAATGAGTAGAACTTATGGAAATATGGAAGTTTGCAAAGTGGGTATGAATATATGTATATAGTCGTGTGTATGGAATGTTGTGTAGTTGAAATGAGTTGAATTTTAAGTTGTATTCTAGTTGTGGTTATTGTGGAATGTATATTGGAAATGAAGTTGAATGAAAAATTGGATGAAGTTGGAAAATTGGCATGTTGGCCGTGTGGTATATATTGATGAGATAATGTTGGATTTATTTTGTTTAACATGTTAGTTGTGTTGTTGTGATCTTCACAATGTATATGAAGGATATATGAGTTAAGTTGGCATGAAAATGGAATGTAGAGAATTATGTCATATTAATGTGATTTTATGATATTAAGATAATGAAGTTGTTAAAGTGTAGATTATGGTTGTTGGAGATGAATTAGTAAGTAGAAAATGTGTTGGAATGGTTTTGTTGCATATATAAGAATTTTGGATTGAATATGATAATTGATGGAATTGTTGACAATTGGATATATAGCTTGGAATGCACTTGGTTTATGTTTGAATGATCTTAAATAAGTTTGTGAATATGAAAATATTGATATTGGTTTGTAAGTGTAGAGTTGGATTTGGAGTTGTTGCATTATTTGGAAAATAAGACTATTTACGCTAGAATGCGTTCCTAGTCGACTATTGATGTTGTATATATTGTTGTTGGTGTGGTTGTTATTGTTTTGGCCGAGTTTGAATCTGGGGGTGTTATATGTATAGGGGAGATGCTGCCCAAATTTTTATAGACAAGTATTGGTTAAGATTGGAATTCTAAGCCTTATGAATAGTAAATTGGTAAATGTGACCATTTGTAGGTTTGGACGAAACGGGATTTGAGTTTTGGCAAGCGTAAAGGGCAAGAAAGGTATGTAAAGCTCTCCCATTTCTTCTCTTGGCATGTCTTAGATGTACCTCGGTGCTCGAATTTGAACCTTGGGGACAACTCTACTCTTGAGAATCTATGTCTAGAAACGCCCCTTTTTTCATTCAATAGAATTGAATGGTTTATTGTGCGAATAGTTAGAAAAATTGTTTTAACCTCTAAAACTTGTGCAAATGAGATCCGATTACCTTAAAATACTCATAAATGACGTTATGAAGTTTGACATGCGTAATTTACATACGCCACCTCATTTGACCGAGGTGGGTCCACTTTGTCCGAATTTTTCCTATTATTCCGTTTGAACTACTTTGGAAATAAATAAAAACTAAGGAAAGTTTTTAGCTACCTTTCTAATTTCTACAGAATAACTGTTATATATATTATTTGAGTCTGATGATCTACTTTGGAATTTGCAAATGCTCCAGAAAGATTATTCTGATATGAAATATTTCGACATCCGAAAGACTTATGCTCTGATTATTATTAAAGGTCCGCTATGAGATCTGTTATCTGTGTTACGCCTTCGAGTCTCTGTAAAATGTTGTATGTTTTGTATTGCATATGGTTTTCTCACTACTACGCTCGTGCGAGGCCGTAGCCACTCTTTCCTTTGCGTCCGGCCGGGCATGTATTCGTGCAATTCCACTGCATTGTTTACCGCGTCCCTCACTAGAGGGCCGGGGCATGTTATATATATATACTTATGATGATGATGTGATGACGGGGAGGTGGCCAGGATGGCATATGATGATTCCTTCCACCGCGTCCCTCCCTAGAGGGCCGGGGCACGTTACATATATATACATGATGATTTTACTTACCGCGTCCCTCACTAGAGGGCCGGGGCATGTTATGTATGCATATGTTCATGATGTTTTCTTTAATTATGATACTCAGTCCATTAATGATTTTGAAAAACATGATTTACGTTCAAGGTAAGTTTTTATGAGGTCCGGTTACTGTACTATTTTTCTGTCCTCTTTATTTCCGCATGATTCAGTTATTGTGTTTACTGCTTTACATACTCAGTACCTATTCCGTACTGACCCCCTTTCTTCGGGGGCTGCGTTTCATGCCGCGCAGGTACACCCAGGTGAGCTGAGGATTTTAGTAGAAGGCGTTTCAGCGGGATCAGCGAGCTCCATTTCTTTCGGAGTGCCGCCGAGTCGATTATCATGTTATGGTTTCATGTTCGGGTTAGAGACTTTGCGTATATGTTGTGGGTATTAGATGTCGGTTATGTAAATGGCTATGCAACCGGTATATTATTATGCGTTGTGTTATAAGTTTCATATGCTGCAAGATTTTATTTGATTTGAGAAAAGCAAAAAGCATATTATTCTTCGATAAATTTTTGTTATGTATAATTGTGTCATGAGTTGAGAGTCAGCGTGAGTATGACTATTATGTGAGTCCGCGGGTTCGCTCGGCCCTAAATAAGGGTCGGGTGCCCATCACGCCCTAACGGAAATTAGGATGTGACAGATTCAAAACGCATTCTAACATCAACAACCTTCTTTCACATAATGTGACGATATTCACTTATATTCAATTCGACCGCATAAAATCAAACTAACATCAATATTCACACGTTCAATTACTAATCCGAAATCATTCAAACAATATTCAAGGACACAATAAACAATTCACACAATATTTCAAACAATCCAACCACACCACCACCTTACCCGAAGTCTCCCCCCAACTCAACATAACAACACTAACACATTTCTTTCTTCCAAAACTCATGAATTACACCAACAATCTTCTTTTTAACAATGTCATCATCCTAAATATACAATTTACATAAGAATTACATTGGCTTCCAAATCAGCCCACAACCATCACAACTTCAATTTGATTCATTAAAATCTCATTTTCAACATGGAATTCACAACGACACAACTAAAACACTAGGTAACATTACTTCCTTCTCCAACACACAAAACAGCCCATTTTCAGCCATTCCTCCACATACACCATTCCATGAGTTTCATTCATTTTCTACACATTACAACAACACACAAACATGCTAAATTCAATTAACTCTCCACCCCTACACAACATACACTACACGGCCACACACATGCACACACACGGCTACACTTCAACTTCTATATTTTCATGATTTTCATTTATTTCCACACTTAACAACATACATAAACCATGCATAACATATAAAAAGGGAGATTGGACCTTACCTCCCCCACTTGATTCTTTAACCTAGCTAGAGTTTGTTCTTGAACCAATTCTTGTTCTTGCTACTTCAAGAACCACTCCATGTTGTTAAGCACCTTCTAAGGAGTTGAAATGCTTGAAACAAATATTTTTTTGATCAATTTCTCTCTTGCTCTTGCTTGGTTTCTCTATGGCCGAATGGCCTTGTATTTTTTTCTCTCCAACCTTCTTGAAATTTCCAAGTGATAAAATGATGAAGATGACCAATAAGTCATCTTTTTCACTACATATATTAGCCTTCCATGTGGCCATGGCCCACAACCCATGTGGCCGGCCACATGGCTCCTCTTTTTTTTTTTTTTTCATGAATTTTTAACTTTCTAGAATTAACTTTTGATCCCCAAATTTTTCATGAGATGTCCAACTTTCCATAATTCACTTTTAATCCCAAATTCCATAATATCTCATGCTAATAAAATCATAAGCAATTCATGCCTTGAAATAAATTGTGGTTAAAAAAATCTCTACTTCGTATCCCGGAATCCTCTTGTCCTTAACGCATCATAGTTAGCTCGGATTATCCCGACGTACGAAATACGGGATATAACATCCTTCCCCCCTTTAGAACATTCGTCCTCGAATGTTCAACTAATCTTACGGGGTCTTTAAAGATCTCGGGGGTTGCCTTTATTTCTATAGTTTGCAATTTCACTTACCACTCACTCCTTCTTCTCCATTTTCTCTTCATCTCCTCAAGTCCTCACTTCTCTGTTATTACTCCTCCATGGTACCCTAACACACGCCACATCTTCGATGCGCAACTTTCTTACCCTACGGATAATACAATAAAGTCCCACACATTCCAGGTTAAACTTTTCCTTTCTATCGAATTTTGTTACGCCTTTCATGGGTAATGTCTTCAAGTATTTCCACTTGTGAAATTCACTCTCCCTTGGTAGCCCGCTGGTTCTGATCGCCTTACTTATTTCACCTTATAATCCCCTCTTACTTCTTTACCTCTATTTCAAGACCTCCTGTTATCGCTTTACCCAGATCTTGCTTCAAACCTTCCGGTTACACCTGATGTTGCCATCTTTACGTGAGTACGCGAAAGTGCCCAAATTAGCCCAAGACGTGTCTTAACGTCACTTTACTAACCCTTATGTCCTACCTTGTCTTCCCTTTTTCTCGTCTTTACCGAATTCAAACTTATTCGCCCGATTTCATTCTTAGCGTACAGATGTTCATAGATGACATAGCCACTCTTGTGCGACTTATATGAAGTATTTGCAATCTTGGTTACGGCCTTTCCTTCTCCTAATTCGCACCGCCCCACACACTCCTTTCGCACTAACACTCGCTAGTAGCCTGTTTCGTCATGCTCTCTTTTCTTCCCTTTCTTACTTCTTACTATAGGGTTTGCGACCATCGGCAAACAATTCCATTGTCTCTCTTTTAACCTCTAGTCCCGTATAGTGGCGTTATCTTTCACAATGCCTCCGTAAGTTGCTTGTCGCTTTCCTTTGTCGTATTCATTCTCTCCTGTAAGCGTTCACCTCCCAAGGTCATATCATTTAGGATCTCCCACGATAAATTCTCGGCAAGGAATCCTACCTATAGCTCGAGTATCCATATCAAATATTCTGCGGTGTTGATTACCTCTATCTTGCACTCGCATTCCTCGTATCTGCTTCCCCCTTTAGGGGTGTACTTATTTTATTACCGGATTATATGTGCCTTACATCTGCATTTTTCATTCTCGATCAGACTGCACTGTTGTTTCGACGTTCCGATTCCCCTTACAGTTTATCTGCTCACTTTCTTTCTCCTCCCAACATCATTATGTCGCATACTTCCCAAGTTTACCCTATAGTAAAAACGGTATCAGCTTGCCTTATGGCGCTCATGCCACTAATTCTTATTATTATTATTTTTTTCCGCTTGGACTTCGTTGTCCCATCCGAGTAGTGCCTTCCATATACCGTCACCTTGGTTGCCGGAATACGTACACCCACTAATATAGTCACGCGCGGGGTATCACACGCTCACCTGTACGCATATATAATTGCCAGCATCTCATTCACAAAGATCCCCCAAACACTACTCGTCGACCCTAATTCTAACGCCGTAATGCACTTTCTTTTTCTTTACCCGATCTAGCCCGCTCCGGTCTACGCGGCCTCTTAAGATTCCCGCCTACTCAGTGTATTCTAAGTCCCTTTAGACTACTCTAGCTTCCCATTTGCTTCTTTTAGCTGAAGTTGTAAGACTTCAAAAACCCGCGGGTCACCCATCTAAAATTTCCTCTCATACAAGCACGCTTAACCTCGGAACTCCGTTGGAATACGATGCTCTAACCGGTTATAATAGCGTCCACCTCACACATGACCTCATCACATAATTTGGAGTAAAGTAAAATCTTGCTGATTTCAACGCTTTATAGCACAATTACTATTTTACCCCTCTCTCGGTTTTACATATTCACTTATCACCTACGGGTATTACTACTTTCCATCCTAGGCTCTCAGATCCGTAATGACAGTGAACACGTCTTAATCGCCGTCGCTTATACATACTTGGTTATCAATTTTTTGAGTTTCCTTCTGCTATTATTAAAGCAACAACTACACAACAAATACGCACACATAAAAATATAAATTCTAGTAAGGGTTCATGTACGTAGCCGCATACGGTAATGTCTCGATCCTGTCGATCAATGGCCAACGCGTATAGGCGGTTCGTGGACCGCTAAAAGCGGAGACCTGCTGCGGGACCCCGCCGCGGCCTCCACTGGGAAGACGGCCCTGCCCTACAAGTTCCGGGTGCCGAACCATCCCCGTTGTTATATCCCGTATTTTTGTACATTGGAACAATCCAGATTAATTATGATAAGTTAAGGACAAAACTATTCCGGATACAAAGTCGGATTCTTGACCTTCGATTTTATTTTGAGGCATAAGTTGTTCATGAATTTGTTGGTATGGAACAATTAGGAAAATTTGGGACCAAAATTGAAATTAATGGAACTTGAAAATCATCCATTTTTTCATGCGTTTGGCCGTGTATATGTTGGAATTGGCCACCCATTTTGTGTTCAATTCTTATTGTTCCAACACATGGTGTGGGCCAAGGACATTTATAAAAGTCTTGCATTAGTAATGTTAAAAGGATGCACTACCATTCATTCATTCACCACACTTAGAAAAAAAAAACTCCCGACTTGTTCTCGGCTAACAAGAAAAATCTCTTCATTTCTAGCCTTCCCAAAATTATTTTGTTGATGCAAACCCACTATTTTGAGGTCCCTAAGTAGCGTGGAAGCGTTGTTGGAGCGATCAATCCGCTAGTTTTCATCCTTGGAAACCCTAGCCTATTGTGAAGTTGAAGGAAGAAAGGTAAGATTTGATTATGTTTTATGTGTTATAAAGGTTGTATGTATGTTGTAGTAGGCTAAAATGAAGGAAATTCATGAAATATAGTATGTTAGAGTTGAGGCCATGTGAGTGAAGACTCGTGTGAAGTGTGTGTGTGTTGTGTTATGTTTAAGTGATGAATTAAGTCCTATGTAGTATGTTGGTGGTTGTAGTGTGAAGAAATGAATGAGAATTATCCATATGTCTATATGTTGTGTGTTGGCCGAAAATGATCATCGAATATGGCAAGAAATGAATTAATATCGCTTAACGTTTTAGTCGTCGTCGTTATGAATTCTATGTTGGAAATGAATGTTGAATGACTCGAATTGATGTTGTAATTGTTGCGGACTGATTTGGAGGTTATTGTATATTTAATGTAATTTGTATGTTGATGAGAATAGCATTGTAGAATGTGAATTGTGGATGCAAATCATGATTTGAAAATGAGGAATGTGTTAAAGTGAGGTTCTCGGGTTTGGGGGCTGAATTCGGGTAGATTGGAGCAATTTTGGATTGTTGGAAATGTTATGTGTGCTTGGAATGTCTTTAAATATTGTTGGTATAGGTTCGGGTTATTATTCGAATGTATAAGCATCGATGTTGGCTTGAAGGTAAGCCGTTGAATTGAATTTATGAATGTTGTTGAATGATGGAAAAGAGAGTTATTATTGTTGTATTGTCTTCCGGATTGGTTTTTGATGTTGTTAGGTTGGTTGTTGTTGTTGTTGTTGATTGATTTCCGGTTAAATTCTCGGGGGTGGCCATTCGGGGAAAATGCGCAATTTGTAGAATTAAGGCAAATTTGGAATTAAATGCTTATAAACGTCCATATCTAATGTTTGGCATGTTATGATTTATTGTAGATGGGCAGCCCGAGACGTAGGCCGGATTTATCTTGAGTATTGAGTTAGCGTTGAGTGCGTACGAGGTATGTAAAGGCAACTATTCTTTCCTGCCTTAGTTTCACGTAGGCTATGATACGAACCTCGAGGAAACTCTACTCTCGCAATTCGAGCATGTCTATGATACGCATTTGTTTCTTGATATATATATGGTTGTGTTTGCGATGTGTTTGAGACAGCGTTTGATATTTCTGTCGGTATAAGCCATCTGTTTGCGACTCGGAATAGTGATTGTGTTTGGGTGCCCAATTCGGGCACTAGTCACGGCCTACGGGGTTAGGTCGTGACACCCTCGGAAGCTCTCATAATCAACCGCAAGCGCCCGTCGCCGCATTCTCCTACGGTGTAATATGAATGGCCTCCCGGGGGTCCTCCGTACGGGATTCGAAACACCTGGGCCGAAAGTACCTCTTTGTCCAGCGGATCTACGTAGGTGCGCTCGCGCGCGCGAAACCCCGTGTCTTGCCCCCTCGAACTATCTGGCCTCTTGGGGGGCTCCGTCCACCGCCGGTCATGGCCCCTAATCCGTGCCGTACGCGTGCGCGTACTCGGGCGATATCCGCCGGGAAGCCATACAGCTATCGATCGGGTAATCATCCGGCCAATCCGTGCACGGTGCGGCTCTATCGGCCATGTCGCCACAATAGTGGGGCGCATACCCGCGGTCAAACTCAAGGCTATGCTGGACACTCTGCGTGCTGCCTCGGATGTAAGAATCTATGAACTGCGGCTCGCCTATCCTCGAAAGTGGCCGAAAGGCCTTGGGCCAGTCTGCCGGACTGTCACCGCCCACAGACAGCTGGTACCGATTAGCGAACCTCGGGAGCGGCAAACTCGGCTCGGTCTCGGAAGCCGCCCCGCGCCGTCTTCGCATACTCACAGGGATCCTCATAGGGCTTTGACTTGCCCTTCACGGGCCCTCGAAGCTTTTCTCGGACATGGTCATCCCTAATCCATGCCGCCGAAATCACAACAACTCGTTAAGGAGGAGTCATCCTAATATATACGCGGCTCGGGGCAGCGGTTATCGCACGATTCTCTAGACGCGTAACCTCGGAAAGGTCCCCGGAGCACAGCGTCTCTTCCTAAATCGACTTTTCTCGGAGGCATCGAAATCACAACAAGTTGAGGGTCATCCTAAATCACACCGATAAACAAGACTACCTGCATTTATAAGTGTGACACGGTTCTGTAGACATTCGAGGACATTCATTCAGAACGAACCGCTGATACCATTTTTGTCACGACCCAACCCCGTAGGCCGTGACTAGTGCCGGCTGCACCCATACGAACCGTCAAACATAATTAACGATTATACATATCTTGAGTCCAAATTATGCATATACAGAGTTCAGACATCAGACTATAACTGACATAATCAGATCTTATACTTACAGAATAGTGGCACGTCGCCCCGTAGTTGTCACAAATACATATACATATATATATATACAATCCGCGGTCACAACATCCAGCGGACGATATCAAACATAAGCCAGTAATGCTATCATCATACGGGGGACGTCCGGAACACAGACCACACAGACACAAGGAAACAGTAACTACCCATAACCCACACGTATATGTCTACAGACCTCTATGAGTCATAACAGAATCATTTGACGGGACAGGGCCCCGCCTTACCCATTTACAAACACATAAACATATACGAGAGATGTCGGTACCAAAGTGTGGCTCGGATCAAAGGAGCACCCGAAGCGACGAACAGATATCCTAGGCCGACGGATCACCGAAACGTGTACTGTGTACTGCGCGCGGCATGGAACGCGACCCGAAGAAAGGGGGTCGATACGGAAAATGTCGAGTATACAAGGCATGAAATAAAATATAGTAAACGGGGTCATAATCAAAATCGAAGAAAACAAATGCAATATTCAAAATATTAAAATGCTTACTCATAAAACATAAATCATGCATAAGGCTCTTAGAATATGGTCGCCACTCCGTCATTGGCGCCACAACACATCATACTCCCGAAGTTTTCATGTCTCCGTATCCCGTCACCACAGACATATATATATACCACGGTACTCGGCCCCGATAGGGGCGCGGCGTACGGGACACATCATAACACCATTATCCACGGTTCCGGCCAAAGTGGCTCGGCGAAGCCGGACACATCATACTCCGAAAAATATAACATAATGCGCGCGATAACATCCGCCCGGGACTCGGCGAAGGAAGTAACAATAGTGTGCACAAGCGAGTCGTGAGAAACTATATGCAAATTTAAAAAAAACATTTAAAAATGTAGTGGAAAAATCAAATAAGCTATAATTTTAATCGGGACAAATTATAATGTCAAATACCTTTCGGACGACATTCGGGGATCGCATCAAATGCCTCTAAGCATATCATGGAACCTTAAATGTCAGGAACCATAGTCATCGGATATATATATCATAATAATTCTTGTTTCGGACCGGATGAATAAATAACTATGCTCGAGAGGGAAAACGATAACTAGGTTCGGTTCTTTAAAAAAAAAAAATCTAGGACTATACACAAATGAAAATCTCGGGGGACCACGGATGTGCATCGACCAACCGGGCCCGCCTATGAAAGTTGGTAATGTTATACTCATTATGGATCTTTTATGAAAGGCGTTTTGAGGCGATCGAGCCTTTGTGAAAGTTATGGACGTTCGTAGTTACGGGAACCTTTTGACAAAAAGCTTTTTATGCAACTTTTAAAATTCAATCTTACAAAACATAAGAGCCATAGTTTAACTAAATTGACTTGCGAACATCAAAGTGAATAAAACTCATATACTTGCTCGGATCACGGGGAATGGAATCGCCTCGAGATTAAGTAACTTATCATAACTTAATCGTATCTAAGACATGCCAATGAAGAAAAAGGGTAAGCCTTGCATACCTCGTTTGCTCTCCAAGCTAATCCAAATTTACGTCGTGACTTTCCATATCTCTACAATACGTCATTAAATATCAAACATTAGCTAAAGGCGTTTAAACCCGATTCAGCGAACACCAAATTCTCGGAAATTTAGGGCAGCATTTCCCCTATAAATGCACCACCCGAGAATTAAACTCGACCAATTTCATCAACACAATACCAACAAAACATTCTAACAACATTAACCATTGATTCAAAACGCATTCTAACATCAACAATTCATTCTTTCACATAATCGACGATATTCCATTTATATTCAATTAAACTACGCATAAAATCAAATACATCAATATTCACACGTTCAATTACTAATCCGAAATCATTCAAACAATATTCAAGGACATATAAACAATTCACACAATATTTCAAACAATCCAATCACACCCCACCTTACTCAAGTCTCCCAACTCAACATAACAACACTAACACATTTCTTTCTTCAAAACTCATGAATTACACTAATCTTCTTTTTAACAATGTATATCCTAAATATACAATTTACATAAGTCACATTACATTCTTCAATTCAGCATCCACGGTTTTGATCTTCAATTTGATTCATTAAAATCTCGTTTTCAACATTGAATTCACAACGACACAACTAAAACACTAGGTAACATTACTTCATTTCTTCCAACACACAAAACCCCATTTTCGACCCAAACTCAACATACACCATTCCATGAATTTCATTCATTTTCTACACATTACAACAACACACAAACATGCTAAATTCAATTAACTCTCACTTCTCCAACACACCTACATGCACACACGTTTGACACACACACATACACTTCAACTTCTATATTTTCATGATTTTCATTCATTTCCACACTTAACAACATACATAAACCATGCATAACATATAAAAAGGGAGATTGGACCTTGCCTCCTCCACTTGATTCTTTAACCTAGCTAGAGTTTGTTCTTGAACCAATTCTTGTTCTTGCTACTTCAACAACCACTCCATGTTGTTAAGCACCTTCTAAGGAGTTGAAATGCTTGAAACAAATATTTTTTTGATCAATTTCTCTCTTGCTCTTGCTTGGTTTCACTATAGCGAATGGCACTTGTATTTTTTTCTCTCCAACCTTCTTGAAATTTCCAAGTGATAAAATGATGAAGATGACCAATAAGTCATCTTTTTCACTACATATATTAGCCTTCCATGTGGCCATGGCCCACGACCATGTGACCGGCCACATGGCTCCTCTTTTTTTTTCTTTTTTCATGAATTTTTAACTTTCTAGAATTAACTTTTGGTCCCAAATTTTTCATGAGATGTCAACTTTCCATAATCCACTTTTAATCCCAAATTCCATAATATCTCATGCTAATAAAATCATAAGCAATTCATGCCTTGAAATAAATTGTGGTTAAAAAAATCTCTACTTCGTATCCCGGAATCCTCTTGTCCTTAATGCATCATAGTTAGCTCGGATTATCCCGACGTATGAAATACGGGATATAACACTTGTGATAAACTAATAATCATCGTTCAAACTAATCCGTAGCTCAAAATATCTTCAAACTCATATTGGAACTTTTCCTTTAATTTCCTCTCCTCAAAATTTGCAATATAACTTTATAAGCATAGCACTAGGTAAAATCTCAATCTGTTATAACCCCCTTTCAACACGATGATGCTCATCCTCGGTTCTCTTGTACTTGCGACCATTTGCTTAGCCTTCTACTAAATTTATTAACATCATAGGTTCACAAACCTTTGTCTACTCTTGTAGCTAATCTCTTTGCTCTTGAAACTCCTAAGTCGGAAAACATGCTTCTGAAGAAATCACCAACGTGCATGGATACCGAACCTCGGTAACTCTAGCCTCTTAAGCGAGGTCGAACCAATTATGACCTCATGTACTCGATAGTCGTATCTTTCTCTTTTCTACCTTTCTTACCTTTAAATCTCATAACTTGCCTCTTGATACTCTCGTAACCCTCACTCTGCAATTGTGTTAACTCTCTAACTAGTCGTAGCTACGCTCGCGTAATCATCTACTGCATTAATGGCAAACATAAGTTACGACTATACTTTGTTTTACCGACAACTCCGATCTATAAGAACTAGTAACCCAATTCACTAATCTAACTTATATAAAATAATCTTAATATCTTCGGTATCTAAAGTATAACGGGAAACAACCCATATCTTTATGACATTCTTTAACTCAACCTTAACATATAATCAATTCCATAATCCTTTCTATAAATCATTCCTTTTGAGTTAGTCGTGAAAACCTCCTCTTTATGTTAAGCCATAGCAGCACTCATTTGTCGACTTTCCCTGAATCCCCCAATAGACCTTATTCCTTCAAAACCTTGAATGTAACCCATTTTAATCCTTCGGACTATTAATCATCTTCCTCATAAACCATTAACTTCATACACCCAAAGACCATCTTAAAACTCCCTTGCATTCCATTTCTATTTTCTGTCATATCCTTTCCATTTTGTGGACGTTAAGTTCCCTACTAGAATATCGTTCAATTTCTTTTCTTCCCCCGCAATTATTTTCGGTCAGTCCTCGAAAGATACTCTTTAGTTACTTTATTCATTTCTTGACTTACCTTCGAGGATTTTGTTAATTTTATTTCCACAACAATTCTTACTTCGAACTATCTCTATAATCCATTCCATGATACCAACGTCTACCACGTATTATTTCAGTCCTTGTGCTGTTACCCAAGCTTACTCGGCTTCCCCCCTTAAAGGTTTTACCTTATGGTGTTGTATTCCATTGCCATTCTCGATCGAAATTTCATCCCGTAATAATCCTTTCGTCATCGCTTTTGTTCTTTCTTACGAACCCTTGAAGTTCCCTGCATCATAACCGAAAAATACTACTTTAAATCAAATCTTGCCTATAATAATCCTAGGGATACTCGAAATAATGATGTACCCAACTATTTGTCCGGTAGAAATAAGTACTTTTTATTCTAATAACTAATGCCCAACTTGTAGTGTCATCTTCATCTTATCCTTCCATATCATCATGTCCCATACTTTCCCATTAATCAATCTGTAGCAATCATAGACGTATAATCTTCGTGATCTCCTAAATCTTTGGTCCTTGTCCTTGCAATTTAGGAAGATTTAAGCAGAGTGTCCCTAATATGTCTTACTATCCAAGACATGCACGCAGCCCAGAAAACACATATGATGCCTCCATAAGCAAATTACATACTTACTCAGCACACCTTAGCCATACCGGGCTCTCAATATCGAACAGAAATGTTATATCCGGCATTTTCGCGTATTTGGAAAACTTGGGAATAACCTTGACTTGTAAGGAATAAGGTCATGTTTGGATTTTTCTTAATGTGTGTATGCCGGTTATGGAAGTATGGGTGCGAGATATTGAGTAGGTTAAGGACAAGATTGGAAATTTTTGGGAAATTAGTTTCGGGGAATTACAAAAACAAGATTCTAAACCATTGGGCTCAAAAAAAAAATGAAAATTAAGGCCCGAGTGATGAGGGTGGCCGGCCGTGTACAAAGGCCCGACCCCGCTCAGTTTTTAATTAAATTCCCGTGTGTTAAATATGATAAAAAAGTATATTCTGTGTTTATCCAAAGAAGCAGAAAATCAAAGCAAGAAAGACATGACAAAGCCATTCGGCCACAGAGAAAAAGAAAAAAAAGAAAAAATTTCTAGCTTTCAACCTTGTTCCCCAAAATTGTTATCTTGTGATAATCCTACTAAGTTGAGAGTCTCTGCAACTTGGTGCAATTGTTTTGGAAGGAAGAACACTTATTTCTTGAGTTGGCAACTTGGTGAAGTAAAGAAGATTGTGGAAAAAGGTAAGAATTCATTCCTTTTTTATTATGTTATGAAGGTTTGTCTATGTTCTAGTATGTAGAAATAAGAAGAAAGTATGGAAATATGGAAGTTTGCAAAGTAGGTATGTAAGGTGGCATGT
>NW_026717875.1:0-14620 GCF_029784015.1 Lycium ferocissimum
TTAACCCCTTAACTTACTAAGAACTCTTGTGGATTGTTTGGCTATGAAAAACAAGTTGAGATTTCTCTTCTTTTTTTTCTTTTTTCTCTCAAGGCCGAATGCCTTGTCTTTTTTTTTCTCTCTCTTTCTTGCTTTCTTGTCTCTTGAAAACTTCTAGAGAAATAAGATGAATTAATCATCTTCCCTCATATATATACTTAGCCCCCCTCCAATAATCCACCATATTGTCCCTAACTTGGCTTAAAATTATTTGGCCAAATAATGCAAATGGGGCCCATGGGCCAAGTGGCTCTTTCTTGAAATTTCTAGCAAATTTCATCTTTTTCATGAAAATATTTTCCCTTCATTTCAAATTTGCTAACCTTTCTCCGTATTTCCATGAGTCGTTTGCAAATTTACCATTTTTACTTTTTGGCCTTTCTTATTATCCCAACTTTACAATTTTCCATACGCAACTTGTGTCACTCGCCTTGACTTACAGGGGTACAAAATACGGGATGTAACAATTTCCTTAAACTGGAGCTTGTCATAATTCATCCCGTGCACTATAGTTATTCTTAGGTCTACCTAACTTCTCATTTATCCCCTTAAATTCCAAGTTTGCAAAATTTTTCAATTACTTCCCGGGGGGGGGGGGGGTCACCCATCCTAAAATTGCTCCCCTCACCGAGCACGCTTAACTTCGCAACTTCGACGGATTCTAGCCCGCTTAACGTTTCGTATAACCACGTCCATTTCCACACACGACCTTTATTACATAATACGAGGCTAATCGAGGCCTTATGGATCCGAGGCATGTCCACAACACGTCCTTTCTGTACAATTACTATTTTACCCTTTTCGACCTTCGGCAGCTACCTCTCGTAAATTCTTATTACTCAAATATGTACGCCGTAAATACCCATAATACCGTACGGTAATACACAAACTTTGTATCCCGCTCTAACCATTCGGTGACCTTTCCGTTTCGGGTGACGGAACAAAGATATTCGAACTTACTCCGTGCGACCTCTCGTCGCCACTTACCATTTTAAATACGTAGTGCTTACGCAAGGAATCTCGTATTTCCTATGACTTGGCTCTATTGCACGATCTAAAGGCGTAAAGAATGTCAACGATTCCTAGATGCCGTGTTAGCCTAGGTTTATAAATCGTGGCGCGCTTCACACACGTAAAATGGACTCTGCTAGACACTTCCGGCTCGTAGACATTCCGAGACCTAACCGCTTCGATACCACTTTTGTCTTACCCAACCCCGTATAGGGGCGACACGTGCCCTAGTTGAGCACTCATACGTACCTTAACCTAAATTGAGAAGTAGGGAAGATAAACCGAAATAATAATTTAACGAGAGTTGATGGACATGACGCACGAAGGCCGATAAAGGCCGTCACAAAGCTACGGATAAACTCTAAACGTACGCAAATCTCACGAAACATATACGAACCCACACCACATGTCTACGGACCTCTGAACAAAAACATAATCATATGACTAGACGGGCCCCGTCGTGCCGAATTAAATACGTACAAACGTGTTTAAAATTTATACTCAAAAATACGGGCTCGGACAAAAGGAGCTCTTCAACCGACCGAGGTGCAAGCCAGGCGGCAAATCGGCCAAATCATACGTCTGTACTGCGTGGCACGAAACGCGACCCCGAAGAACAGCGGGGTCGTTTTAAAAATGTGCGAATATGTAAAGCGAGAAAATGTAATAAACAAAACTAAAATCGAACAATGTGCGGAAAAACAAACGAGATGCATAGCTAATCAAAAATGCGTACCGTAAATCATACGTAATGCATGCGAAGAAAACATATGCAAAAACGGCCCCGCTATGGGACTCGGTGAACGAAGAGCGTAGGCGCTCCCTTCGGTCCGCGCCAAAACACATCATACTTGTAGTAGGAATATCTCCCTGCATCATAACATACCAAGTGGCCACATCACATCACATACTCGTATCGTATATCAAAATATATGTACACGGCACATCATACTTCGGACCCATGTACGTATATACCCCCCTCACATCGAGGCACGGCTAACAATGCGGAGGAAAGCGGCTTGAGAACATATCACGGCCCGGCTCAGCCTGGGAAATATCGAGGCATCCACGAGTGAAGTAGTGAGAAATATGCAATCAAAATAACATATATATATCCGGATAGATGATGAGGTGCGTATCAAACGACAATTCAAATTAATAAAATCGGACGGAGTCATAGTGCGTACCTTTCGACATCACGGTGGATTGTGACGGAACGAGTTAACGTTCGTGAGTCAAAGTACATATCAAAACGTTTCATAGACTTAATGAAATATTTAAAATGATTTTTGTTTAGTAGCTAAACCATTCCTTAAAGGCCGCTTGAAAACAAATCGTAAATACAAAAGAGTAAAATCGGAAATAGGGGCCCAAACCTGTCAATTGAGGTGGCGACGTAAATTACATATGTTAACTTATAATATCACTTACAAGGATATTAGGACAATCTAATGCATTTATACAAGTTTTAGAGGTTTAAACAATTTTTCTAACCATTTGGTAAAATATTTAGTTCAATTCGACCGAATGAAAAAAGGGGCATTTTTTTGTCACGCCCCGACCTTACTATAGTGTGATGGGCACCCGACCCTCGCCGAGTCGAGCGAACCCTTAACGTTCGCGCTACTAAAACCCTCGCCATTTCAAAAATTTTAAAACAACATGAAACCTTTCAAAATAGAAATCACCGAACCTTTAGTCAATCACGTAATTTTTATCAACCAACAACATCCGACAATACACACCCTTTAACATCTATAACCGATTCGCGCGCTCCTCGACACTTAGCCGCGAGGACACGTTCCAAAGTCTCTAGGATATACAAATATGACATAAATGCCCGACTCCTAAGAACACCAACCGAAACGGAGCCGCCAATCCCGGAAACAACTCCCTAGCAAAGTCTTCTCTTCATCGGTGTACCGCGTGCGCATGAAAACGCAGCCCCCCGAAGCAGGAGGTCGTACGGGATATGTACCGAGTATGTAAAAGCGATTACAAATAACAACCATCGCTCAATTTAGAAGAAAAGAAATCACAATCAAGTTATTCGTGCACCAACGACCTACGCTGAGGAGGAAATATAAATGTATACATGGGGTCCTAGAACAATCCTTAAGTAAATAATACAAATGAACACACATTCCTTAAGCAAAGGATGCAACCTAACCCGTGTGTCGCCTCCGACATACCAATGAAATAGTCCTTCGGACGGCCGCTTCCGGCGCAATAATAATGATGGCCCCTTCGGGCATTGCCGCTTCCGGCATAATGATAATGATGATAATAATAATAATAATAATAATAATAATAATAATAATAATAATAATAATAATAATAATAATAATAATAATAGTAATAATAATAATAATAATCCCCTTCGGGTGTGCCGGTCCAGCATACGTCTATCCTGGCCCCATCGGACATGCGGGCCCCGACGTAAAATGATGGCCCCTTCGGGCATGCCGGTCCGACATACGTCTATCCTGGCCCCATCGGACATGCTGGCCCCGGCATCCTAGCCCCTTCGGGCATGCCACTCGTGACATACTACTAATCCTAGCCCCTTCGGGCATAATGATAATAATAATGAGATATCGCACCCCCTTCGGAGTGGTTTTGAAAAGTTTAAATAATAAAATCTCACACCCCCATCGGAGTGGTTTTGTACGCACCCCTTCGGAGTGGTTTTAGAAAAGCCTTAGAAAATAATATATCACACCCCCTTCGGAGTGGTTGTAGGAAAGCTTTAGAAAATAATATATCACACCCCCTTCGGAGTGGTTTTAAGAAAGCTTTAGAAAATAATATATCACACCCCCTTCGGAGTGGTTTTAAGAAAGCTTTAGAAAATAATATATCACACCCCCCTTCGGAGTGGTTTTAGAAAATCGGACTTTATACTTTCTTTAGCTCTTTAGTGTAAAACAAGTTTCAAGGTGATTGGTTACACTTATGCAAGTTATAGATGTTTGAACATTTTTCTCAACAAGAGGTAAGGAATCTAATTCAATTACATTGAATGAATAGCACTCAATTTCAAACTCGGATTTCCATGAACAGAATAACCCCGAGGCTCAAATCCAAACTTAGTACCCCTAGACATGCCAAAAGAAGGAAAGGGACAGCTTTACATACCTTTTCCGCTTCTTAAGCTTCTCCAAATTCGAATCCCGTTTTCTCCAAAATCTACAAATGGTCATGTTTACCAATTGTGAGTTATAGCTTCCAAGAGTTCAACTTAAATTCATGTTTGTCTACCGAAATTTCAAAAGATTTCTATACATATAGCATCCCCGAGAATCTAACTCGGCAAATTGTAATCAACAACAATCCCTTGAATGCAACTTGGCCAAACCAACAATCATAACAACAATATCAATACTCAACTCACAACATGTTCAAGACATTCTAACCCAAATCTTCCAATTGCCATAAGAACTCCAACAATACATTTATTTCTTTCAAACTCATAAATTATGTCAACAATCCGCATGCTAACGATCATCATTCTCATGCACACAAGAATTTATTTTAAAATCATATTGCTCTCCAAAACAGCCCGCAACATTTCCGACTTCCATTTGAGTCGTCAAACCTTCATTTTCACCACATAATCTACAACAATCAACAACCAAAATACTATATAAAATGAGTTCATTATATTTTTCTAAAATCAGCCCTACACGGCCCAAGTTCCAAGCTACATAATTCCATGAATTCCGTTCATTTTTACATGCCCAACATATGCAACCATCCATAACAACATCAACCAACACTAAATGAATTTAGTTCTACACGTTTATACTACACTACATATATTCGGCTACAACATAATACACCAAAATCTCATGAATTCCATTCATCTCCACACTCTACAACACACAAACCATGCATAGTATATGAAAGAGGAGATGGAATCCTTACCTTTTTCCTCCAACTTCTTTACTTGTCCCAAATGCGAAAACGATGAAACCAACGGTTTATCTTCCGAGATAATTATACCACGTCGAAGAGCGTCTTGAACTTAATAAGAATACAAGAGAATTACAATTTTTGGACCAAGATTGAAGGCTAGGAATTTTTTTTTCTCTTTCCTTTTCTCCTCTCTTTCTCTTGGCTGTTTTCTCTTCTTTCTTTTTTTTCTGTTGAATTTTCTGGAAAGTTTTGGAACTGTTTTTGCTTGAAAAAAATAAGGTTCTGTCCTTTTTTAAAACTGCCAACGTCCAGGTTACTGTAGCTACAATACTGTAGCTACAGTACATTGTAGCGGTTGTAAGCGGTATCTGTAGCGGTACCGCGGGATTACTGTTCCTGCGTCGATAGTTCAGTTTGTAACGTCTATAATTCTCATCCGATGTCCTATCAATGAACGGTTTGTTGCATTACAAACTAGACTCGACGAACTTCATTTTAGGCTTTTAAAACACCTTAAAACTCCACATATACTATGAGATATGCGCCTCCATAGTTGACTTAAAAATCCACCCAGCATTTCCCAAATTTTCGTCGAACTTATTTTCTTCAATTTACTCGATCTCGAAATATTCCAACGCACAAAATGCGGGATATAACATTTTTGGACGTGGATTCCGAGGAGTAGAGGTGCCCCCGAGGTCCAAAGTCAAGCCTAATGCATCTAAGACGTGCCAATAGAAGAAATGAGAGAGCTTTACATACCTTTCTTGTCCTTTACGCTACCAAAACTCCAATCCCGTTTCGTGCCGAAACTGCAAATGGTCATCTTTACCAGCTACATTCATGCAAGCCGACATTTCAATCTTTGGTTTCTATTTGGCTACCGAAATTTCGCAGCACTTCCCACATAAATACGGCCCGAGATTCAACTCGGCTCAAAATAGTCAACAACAACCCAACAACAACACCAAAAACATCAACAACCACTACAAACCACAATATAACATAATTAGTTTACTTCCGACATAATTACGCCAGGTTTTCCATTCGACTCCACATTTTCAAACCAACATCATCATACTCACATTCATTACTAACCAAGATCATTACAATACCATTCGGAAGCATTCCATATCATTTCTACCATATATACACAAATTATACAAAATACACAACTTTCCACCAAAGTCATAATTTATCCAAATCTTCCAATCTTTAACATACATATTCATAACATATTTCCATCTTCCAAGTTCATCAACAATCATCATAATTCACACTCTAATATCTCAATTTTCATAATGTCATAAAATCATACAAGTACGACATAAGTTCCTACATTCGTTTCAATGCAAACTTACACCATATATGCTTCATTTACATTGTCAAGATCACAATAACACCACTAGCATGTTAAACAAAATAAATCCATTATTACTTCACCACCTACATATGCCACTTACCAACATGTAAAATTCCAACTTCATCCAATTTCATTCAACTTTCATTTCTAACACAAACTCCACAATTACCACAACTAAAATTACAACATAAACTTCAACATAATTACACTACACCATATCTTACGCATTCGGCCACATGCACATATACACCTTTGCTATGCAAACTTCCATATCTCTATGAATTCTATTCATTTCCATATATTACAACACAAACAAACCTTCAAAACATAATTAGAAGGGATGAATTCTTACCTTCTTCTTTTCAAGTTTCTTCACTTCCACCAATTCATCCAAACGGCGAAACCAACGGGTTATCTTCCGAAATAATTGCACCACGTTGTAGAGGGACCTTGAATTAGTATAATTACCACAAGAAAATAATTTTGAATCAATAATTTTGAGGGTTGGTTTTTCTTCACCTTGGCCGAATGGCCTTGTGTTGTTCTTGAAATTTCTTGCTTCTCCTTCTCTCAACTTGTCTTGAATTCTAGAAAAATAATGAACCTTGCCCCTTTATATAATTAGCTTGTCATGTGACCATGTCACATGACTACAATTAAATTTTTGTCCCTTTTTTTATTGCCATGGCCGCCACCCTTCATGGGTTGGGCTTTTCTCTTATTTTTTTTTTAAAATTTTCCAAGCCCAATTTCCTTAGCCCACATCTTGGTGATTCATGAAACCATTTTCCGACATTCCAATTTTGCCCTTAGTCTTTTCCGATATTTCCACATCTACATTTTTCATAGCCAACTTATGAACCAAACAAAATCAATACATTTCAATGTCCTTAACCTTCCTTAATATTTCCGCGTCAATATTTCCTTAAACATCCCATGCACACCAAGTAGAATCCAATTAGAACCTTAATTCCTACCATTCCGACTTGTTTCCAATTTTTCCGAATACGCATAAAATGCGAGGTGTAACAATAAGGCCTTATACGGTGCCATCTGGATACTAGAATGGTAGCTATTGTTATAGGCAAACTCGATAAGTGGCAAATGATCATGACTACCTCGAGGTCAATAACCACCGTGCCCGCCACATATCTTCTAGTGTCTGAATAGTACGCTCGGCCTGTCCGTCAGTCTGAAGGTGAAATACTGTGCTAAGATTCACTTGTGTCCCAATCCCTTCTCCGGGAATGATCTCCAGAAGCCTGTGAACCGAGCTCCTTTATCCGATTTAATAGGTGTGTGAACCTCTTAAGTTTCACTATCTCCTTGATATATAATCTCGCATAGCCCTTAACCAATAGGTAGTCCCGACTGAGGAAATATGGGTTAATTTTGTCACCTATCCACAATAATTCATATAGAGTCATACTTCCGTGGAGTGCGAGGTAAGCCCGTAATGAAGTCCATATTCTCGGAATCTTCAAATTTCATGTATTACTTCTCGGCTTCTTTTAATCTAAATCCTTAGAGTTGGTTACTGATTAGCGCCGTAGTCCTCTCATACAATAACTTTACATAGTTGGTCTGTGTTCTGACTATATCATCAACTAGCATAATTCTAAAAGAATTTGACATATAAATTCACCATCTTTTAGTAACCAGCTAGTTCTGATCATCTTGCTTAAATCATCTTATAATTCCCCTTACCCAACTTGTAACATTCTAGGCACATTATCTCGTGTCCCTTTTATCTTTAATTCAAACTCCTTCTATTGCCTCGTTACTTAGATTTTTGCACTTAACTTTTCTGTCACACATTATGTTGCAATCTTTACAAGAATATGCGAAGGTGCTCGAATTAGCCCCAGAAATACCTTGGCGTCGTCTCACTAGTCTTCATGCTTTACCTTGCCTTCTCCTCTCTTATCTTACAATCGGTATCGGGATAACCTTCGATTCAACCATGGCCAAGTCCTATTTGCCCTCAGTACCAATTCTATCTCGGTAATTTGGCTTAAACCATCTTTATATCTTTCTGTAATGTACCCAAAATATCACAACTGCATTGTTGTTACTAAATCTTTACTCTTCTTATCAAGTACTCACTTGGTCTCATTCTTAGTATACAAATATTCGTAGGCTGCATAACTATTCTTGTACAACCTGTATAAAGTATATTCAATCTTAGACATAGTCTTTCCACCTCCTGGTTCATTCTATTATACATATCTCCTCCGTTCTGAAATTCGCTCGTAACTTATCTTGTCATACTCCTTTCCCTTCCTTTATTCACCTTTTGATTTTCTCACTTCCTACTTATAGGAGATTTTCTATCTCTTTTCTTTGCTACTTAAAGGTTGCAATATCATTAGCGAACAGCTCTATTGTCAATATCTTAGCCTCTAATCTGGCATAACATTGCTATCTTTCACAATATCTTTTAAGTTACTCGTTGTCATTTTCTTGTAGTATTCTTTCTTTTTTTTAAAAGCACCCACTTTTTAATGTCATATCATTCAAGATCTTTACAAATAATTCTCAACACTGTCTCAATTACCATCCTGACTTCTATCCATTTATTGCTGGCTTTTAGATCTTACTAACTTGTCTCAGCAAGGAATCTTACCTGTAGCCCAAGCATCCATATCAAATATATTGCAGCGTCGATTGTCTCCATCTTACACTTGCATCTCTCGCACCCGCTTCCCCCCTTAAGGGTGTACTTATACCATTATCCGTTTACATTCTGCTCTGTGTCCCTATTTCCACGTTCAAATTCATCCAATCCACTTGGTATTGTACCATATCCATATTTTTCTTTATAATTTATAACTTGATTATCCACGTACGAAACCTTGACTAAATCACGAAGCGACGAGAACCCTTCCATATATAGTGCAAAATTTCATCTGATAATCTGTACTCGAGTAATGCGACCAATGCAACAAGTCCTCCAAGGCCACATTCCACTCATTCCGATCAATAGTTAATTAGTACTTGTAGTCGTTCCAATCTCAATTAGGTAGCACTTCTATTCCGACGATAGGTGTCCAAGGTTCTCTCGAAATAGTATCTTTATCCCAACCTATATCATCTGTTTCTTTTGATGAATTCATATTGCACCATCTGTTCCTCAAGCCTACCGTCTTTGTCCCTTAAAGATTCTACTATTTCCGAGGTGAAGTCGTGTGCACGCAGTACCCCTTTATGCCTTATGCCTTTTTACCCTTATTGTGTACCCAACACTAGCTTCTAACTTACTCAAAAACGTATCAAGTTCATCTTAATAATGGTCTTATCTTATCACCATGTCGTCGTATTACACCTTTAAGTTCATAACTATGTATTCCCCTTTCATTCCATACTCGTACTCATTAATTACGTCTATCTTGGGTGCTTCCAGAATTCCCTTATCCTTTCTCCCGTTTATGTCTCTCTTTATTCCGTACACGAGGAATCTTATGCTACCTTTGTATCGTCCGAAAGCATTACTTCCGCATAATCCTTTTTCTCATTTTCAAAACGTATTCCGTTCATCTATCTTTATTCTTATCATACCAATCATTTTCTAGCACTCATTTTACCTCGTTTCTCATCCTTTCTATAGTTTGGTCTTTCACCATTCCGTCACTTATATCACTCGTGTTCTCGGCTATACACGTCAAGACCTATTCTTTGCACTGTTATCTTGCTTTCTTCTTATTTCCTCCTTTCAATTACTCTTTCTTTTCTTGTACTCGCTACCATTTCCGTTATATCATAATCTTTATTCTGAACTTTCCCTATAGAAGAACTTTATAACTCCTTCTTATTCGTTCTATAACTCGCTTGTATACTTTAGTCACATAGGTCACGTCATATCCTCTAGTCACCTCCTCACTAGGGTTAACTCATTTTCATAACAATCCTTATTATATTCACATTATATTCTGTTCGTAATCAATCTTATAATATAACACTTAACCTTTTACCCTTTACGGTCGATCTTATCCTTAATATCTTACAAAGTCGTCCTATCAAGACATTCATATACACAATTTTTTTTCCTCTATGCCCTTGTCGCCATCATACTATTACTTCTTTTAACTATAAACTCGTCATAATTTATCCTTGCTTATCAATTACGATACCTTAATATAACACCCTATCAAGATTTACTAGCCCTTTTTCTAAATCATCTCTTAGTACCACAAGCCCTTTCCAAATCCTTTTACCATATCAATATCGACCTCCCAATTACTATTACCATCAATTCAAATGAGTTAACTTATTTCTCGGGTCAGCCGTACTCGCAACTTAGTAAATCCAATCATTACTATTTGTACAACCTTTCAAGTCATATCTCAAATCTATGTCTCATTCTCTTTTATTTCTAGGAAAATTTTAGAGTTTCCTCCGTATTTCTTACCATCTCAAAACTCGCACGCAGAAATACCAACAATGCCTCACAGGGCCAACGTATATATATATATATATATATATATATATATATATATATATATATATATATATATATATATATATATGTCATATCACAATACACGGGGCTCTAATATTAACAAGCATTTTGAAAATGATGAACTTGCCTCGTGTGTTCTTGTTCAACTCAACCGCACTACTCGTAACACTTTCCTATTTACTTCATTTTCAATCTTAAACTTTTCATTTCAATCGTACCTCAATACCTTACCCGACATATACCTTTCGTACCTTTACTTACTGCGTGCTTTGTAACTTCCAATATCGCCGCCGCTCTCTAGCCTATCGCGTCGGTTTCGCTCGAAATCAAAGGTTAGTATAAGGAATATCATTTCCTATGACTTGGCTCTATCGCACGATCTTAGATATGAAAGAAAGGTAACATCCTAAATGCCACTGCTGACCCTCCCGTTTATAGATGTGGTGCACAACACACCGATAAAGAAGACTCTACAGACACGGTCCGAGACACTCGAGGAGAATCGTTTCCGATACCACTTTTGTCACGATCCAACCCCGTGGCCGTGACTAGTGCCGAGCCGGACACTCGTATACACCCGATAACTATAATCGTCCGCAACTAGCATAATAAAGAACTTATATATATAAAGGCAAGCGTCGTCTCCAGCCTGTCTCATATATAAACATATCACAACCACCGTCTCCCGAGGAGTTACAACTTTACCGTATAATATCGGACATAACATAAGGGTTGTCGTAATATAGTGGGAACGTTCCTATACACGAGCCAACAAGGCTACCATAACACACGCTTCCAAAACATATATATATATATATATATATATATATATATATATATATATATATATATATATATATCTACGCAAGCCGACAAGGTCGCCACTACGAACGGGAATTTCAAAACATAAGTTATACATACACAACCAAACAAGTAGCTATATACAACCCACACATATGTCTGCAGACTCTAAGAGTGACAACATTAACATATGACGGGACTGGCCCCACCGTGCCCCTGGATAAACATATACGTATATTAATAGATCAGGTCAAAGTCTAGTCTCCGGAACAACGGAGCACTCCAAGACAAAGAGAAGTCCTAAGTCAAGGATCCGCCAGCGAGTATACGTACCTGCCGCGGGCATGAAGCGCAACCCTCGAAGAAAGGGGTCGTACAAATGTGACCGAGTATATAAAGCACGAAATCGATAAATAGGATTTATAACCGAAATAAGAAGTACGAGAAACGGTACAATAACCGAATACCAAAATGCTTGTTTTTGAACACAAATCATGCATGTCAATATCATATATCATATCCGCCCATTATAGGACTCGGTGAACATGGTCACCACCCCGTCTTTGCGCCATAACACAACATACTCCCAGATTCACGGCATAACTCCGTATCACGACATAACTCGTGCCCAAAGATAGCTCCGTATCACAAAGATAGCACCAACAAAGATGGCACCATAACACAAAGATAACACCTTAACACAAGCATAACACCATAATATATATATATATATATATATATATATATATATATATATATATATATATATATATATATATATATATATATATATATACCTGGCCCGGGACTCGGTGAAAGATAATAACAAGTATGCACGACGTAGTAGTGAGTAACCATATGCATATAAATCATCTTTTGAGACTACATGATAAGTAGACTAATCAACGCTCTAGTATCGGGATGGTAGTCATACTCGGTACTTTGAATATCATTATGAACTATATCAAAATAAAGCCTCAGGATCATAGACATGTATCAAATTAATACGAAACAGCTTATGAAAGTTATGGTCATTAGTCATTATGAAGTCTTTTAAGAATAGTAACTTTAGCGACGTTTACTATCCAATCATATAGAAACTCGAGGGCGAGCTTCGACTATATTAAGAAATCTAACATCAAGAAGTGAATAAGAATCATAAACATGCTCGGAACTTATGAATAGAGTTACCCACAAGCTCATATCGTATCATACTTACATCTAGAACATGCCAAAAGAAAGAAGGATAGGCTTTACATACCTTTAGCGTTTACTCGCAACACAACACGCATACGCCGCCCAATAGTGTCTCAACCTATATTAAGACGTCAAGAACTACGATTAAACTACGAAGAGATTCAAAACGTATCCTAACGTTAATAATTCCTTTCTAGATAATTAGACGACGTTTCGCTTATATTCAAATCAACTACATCCAACCAAGCCAACATTACTAATTATGCATTCAAGTATCAACCCGAGACTATTTAATCATGTTCGAGAACACTCGGACAGCCCGTACAACACTCCAAAACAGCCTACACCAACACAAACATACAATCTTCCAAGCTCAACAAGAACAACAACAACACATTCTTTTCTCCAAATTCATGAACTATACCAACAACAACCACACGTTAACAACATCATTTACATAAATGCAAGAAACTATATTAACATCATTTTAACTTCTACAACAGCCCACAAGCAATTACAACTCCAACTTGAAACATTAAACCCTTCATTCTCATCATAAAATCCATAACAACAACAACCAAAATACTAAGTAGAATTAGTTCATTCTTTCTACACAAAGCAGCCCCTACACGGCCTCAACACCAACATACATAGTCCCATGAATTTCATTCATTTCTACACACTACAACACGTTCAAAACCACCCTTAATTCATGCAAAAGAAAGTTAAACCTTACCTTAAACACAGCGACTTCTCAACTTGACTAGAACTTGTGCCTTGAATTAATACTTGTTCTTGCTATCTAGGATCAATCCCACATTGTTATACATGTCACACCCCGACTTTACTAGGGTGTGATGGGCACCCGACCCCATCTCCGGAGCCGAGCGAACCCGCCAACTCTTATTCTTTGTCACGACCCGTCTGGGGGTAAATGCGACGAGTACCGATACTTGTGCCGAGCACCCCCCCACATCTCGCATCCTATTTTCATTATCAAGTGGGCCATAGGAAGCTGTGCCATTTTTTTTCGTTCTGAACATCTACATTAGCGACGTCAGTATGAACCTGGTACTAGTAAAACTTCGTTATCATTTTCTACAACAACATTACCATACTCGAACGGTACATATCGGGCCGTACTCGACTAACCGTACACCTACGTCTGAGCCTCACAGACATAGTACATATACATAGAAAGGGGCTGAATGCGAGTGCCCAAAATACATACACTGAAATAGTACCAAAAAAGTGAGGCTCGGAACAACCGGAGCGCTATCAATATTCTTTGTAAGTGCAACGAGGATCAAGACCACTGTCACGACCGCGCTTGTGACATGAAACGCAGAAAACGTCAGAAGGAGGACGTCGCACGAATAATGTACCGAGTATGTAAGGCATAAATGATAACATAATAAACGAATATGAGTATAAGTCACAATGTAAGTGTATATGCAGAAATATCCCGCGCAGCCAGTTAACTCCGTACACGCGTGTCTCTATCTAAGCGGAAAATTCGCGAGCTTAGAAATTTTTAAACCCCTTATCCCCCCTATCTTAAGGTTAAGCGTTTAAAAAGGGGCCGGACATTCCGAAAACCGTTAAAGGAACAAAAATTCGTAAAAGGAAAACATTCAAAAAACGTTTTTCGGTTTAAAAAAGACATTTAAAGGCAAAAACATTACAAAACAAACATTGCGGGCAAACATTCCCGAAAGAAGATAAATTTCAAAGGAAATTTCATTACGGGGGAACGATTCTTTCCCATTTCTAGCCCAATACATCAGCCCCCCACCCCCTCCCCCAAGTGTCCCAACATAACATGTCATATA
>NW_026717876.1:0-14415 GCF_029784015.1 Lycium ferocissimum
ATATGAAATTCTAATGCTAAACTTAAATCGTCAAACCTTCATTTACACTATAACGATCACAACAACGCAACTAACATATTAAACAAAATAATTTCGTCATTGGTTCATCACTTTATACATCTCACGGCCACATACATTTTTTTCCACTCTATCCCATTTTGTTCTTTCACTTCCAATACTAATCTCACAATATCCACAACTAAAATATAACACGAAATCAACATAGTCATACTACACACTAGGACACACACGGCGCCCATGCGTTCCTCGCCAAGCAAACTTCCATATTTCTATACTTTCAACTATTTCTACATACAACACAAGCAAACCCTCATAACACAATAAGAAGGGGTGAATTCTTACCTTACTCTTCAAGCTTCTTGTTATAGCCCGTATTTCGTGCGTTCGGATATTGCGGGACAATGGTGAGAAGTTAAGGACAAGACTATGTTCTGAAATAATTTTAGTGTACGAGTTGTTAGGAATATTATTTATGAACATTGGAGGTATGGAAATATTGAGAAAGGCTAAGGGTAAAAAGGAAAATTTGTAAAGTGGCATCATGGGAATAATGTGGAAGGCTAGGGGTAAAATGGTAATTTCACAAAGTCCAAGAAAAATCTTTGAAAGGTCAAAGCCTTTGAAAGGTCAAAGCTTACACAAGAAGAAGCTTGGTCTTCTTTGGTTAATTTCAAGAAAAAGGAAGAATATTCTAGAAAAGAAGAAAAGATGTCATGTGTTTATATTTTATTTTGAGGGACTTATTTATAAATATAGATAAGTGGAGGGGGAGAATTATAAGACATTATATATATTCCCACAAGTTCATGAAACTTCAAGAGAAGAGAGAAAGAAGAAAGAACAAGGGGCCATGTTCGGCCACCTTGAAGAAAAAAAAAAAACCGAGACAAAAAAAAAGGAAGAAGAAGAAGGGAGTTTTCAACTTGTTCTTCCTAGCCAAGCAATTCAATAAAGGGTTCTTGGTAAGGTGGAGTGATTTGTAGAGCAAAAGGAAAACACAACTTCATAAGTTGGAAATTCAAGCAAGTTGGAGAATCAAAGAAGGAGGTAAGAATTCATTCTCTTTACATGTTATGGATATTTTTGCATGTTGTAGTATACAAAAAGGAGTGAAATTCATGAGGAATATGGAAGTGGAAGGGTGGCCGTGCATGTGTATATGTGTGTGTGTAGAGATTTTGTGCTAGTTATTTTATTTAGTGTTTGGTTGTTATTGTTGTAAATGTTATGTTGATAATGGAAGTTGCACGATTTTGCAAAGGTTGTGGTTGTGCATGCATGATGTTGGTAGTGTAATTATGGTGCGGTATAGAGGAAAATGAGTCAATTTTATTTAAAAGAATGGATTGTTGTTGTGTGTGGATTCTATATTCATAATGAAAAGCTTAATGATCTTAGAGAAATTATGGTAGTTGGAGGCTTGTGGTTGAAGTTATGTAAATTGAATATTATGTTTTTACATGAATGAAAGACAATGATATTAGTATGGTGTTGACGGAATATGTATTATAAGGTTATTATTGTTTTCATGGGAGTTGGAAGGTTTTGAAGGAAGTAGTATATTCATTGAGTTATTATAATGTAGCTTGGATTGAATATGGAAATGGTTAGCATGGTTGTTGACTTTATGATTGATAGTTTGGCCGGGTTGCATTCCGGGATTGTTGTTGGTTGAAATTGGCCAAGTTGAACTTGGTGGTATGGTGTATTACAGGGGGAAGTCTTTTGCCCGAAATTTCGGTAGACAAGTGTCACTTTGAGATTTTATTTCTAGACACTTGAACTAACATTTGGTAAATATGACCAAATTGTAGATTCTGGCGAAGTTGGAGCTTGAATTTGGAATAGCATAAGGAGCGAAAAGAGGTATGTAAGACTTCACCGTCCTTTCTTGGCATGTCTTAGACGTAGTAGGTTTGGACATGGGCCTCGGGGATAATTCCTTTTCTAGAAATCCGAGATTGAAATTAGTTACTATTCATTTAGTAGAATTGAACTAGAAACTGTGTAAAATGTTGAAAAGTTTCCTAAACACCTAGAACTTGCATGGACAACACCGGCTACCTTAAAACCCTCATAAGTAATGTCATGAAATGTATTACACATAAAGCGTGTACACCACCTCATTTGATCCGAGGTGGGCCCACTATTCCCGAATTCCTTCCTATTGTTCCATTTGGCTTATTTTCGTGCTATAATCAATGAAAATTCTTGGTTATCATTTCGACCACCAAACAATAGCTGTTTTAACTAAACCCTTGACCCCAATGCATGATTTTCCTTACTAAAAGTTTACAAGTGTTTTCTAAAATGCTTATTTTTCTTCAAAACCAAGCTTTACAATATTAAAGGTCTTAAGGACGAAAATGACGACTATGGCTCTATGATAATGATAATGCCAGATATGAGAAGAAGTCTATGATGAGAACGCCAAGGATATGTTCTTACTACGAATACGACGATACGAGCGTTAAGCTTATTTTTGAACAACGATTATTTTTCAAAGGTTTTAAAGTAAACGAAATGATGCTTTATGACCCTGTCCTATGATTCCTCATGAAGTTACTCTCCATTGATAGTCTCGCCTTATTACTAGTTCTTTCAAGGTGAGATAAAGCGCCCGTGGTTATTCCATAATAAAATCGGAGGCTGCCGACCTTACGTCACTCCGATAGTGTTATAGCCTTTCTTTGGGCTCCCTTGCATGCTATGGTATATGTATATATATATATATATATATATATGTATAAGGGGAAAATGGGGGCAGCGAGAGGCGCTATAAGCGCCCAGGTTGCGGCGAGCGCTATAGACGTCGGGTTGCACACGGTATGTATCCGTACTTGACTTGATATCATCCCGGACGCGGGATGCCCGGACGCGGGATGCCCGGACGCGGGATATATATATTCATTTATGGTTAAATGGATCGGCTGCCGACGCCTCGGCAATATACCATGTTGTGTTTTTATATATATATGAAAAGAAATGTTTTTCAAAGGCAGCTTAGCATGCATGGCATCCGCCCCCAGGGGCACTCGGACACACAGGTTACTCTGCTACCCGATGATATGTTCTATGTTCCTATGCGGTAATTGTTCACATGTACGTGTCATTTCTTTACCTCATGATACGATATCTGTTTTTACTTATGTTTATATCTCTTACTATGTTATTAATCATGTCTTACATACTCGCACATTACTCGCATGCGACCCCTTCTTCTTCGGGGGTTGCGTTTCATGCCGCGCGGTGTAAACCCCACGGGTGAAGCTAGCATAGAGGATGTCCAGCGGAATTGGTAGGCTCCACTTGTCCAGGAGTGCTGCCGAGTCACAGTATATGCGCCATGACGATATGTTCAGAGTTAGAGACTTTGCAGACAGAGTCGTGGGTATTGGGTTGTCATGTGTGACGGCTCCGGCCCGATATGTTATTATGTTTCGTGTCGCGAGTCTTTTATGATGTCAGATTCTAATTTGAAAAAAAAAAATTCTATGTATTCATTACTTACTAGTTCATGTGTGTAATAAGAGTTAGCGGGTTCGCTCGGCTCCGAAGATGGGGTCGGGTGCCCATCACACCCTAGTAAAGTCGGGGTGTGACACTTCTTCACTAGAACAACTTGTCAACTTGGAGAAATGAGTGCTCCTTCTTCCAAACCAACTACACCAAGTTGTAAAGGACACTTAATTTAGTAGGAAAATCACAAGATACCAATTTTTGGAACAAGATTTTGAAGGGTGAATTTCCCTTATGCTCAGCCGAATACTCTCTCTTTCTTTTCTTTTTTTTGCTCTTGTCTTTCTTGTTCAATTGTTTCTTGAATTTTCTTGAAACTTAACTCTTACTTATAATTAGTTAAGCACATGGTTGTCACATGATTAAATTCATGGGTTGGGCCAAGCCATAACATGGCGGCCCCTCTCTTCTTTGGGCCTCAATTTTTCATTTAATTTTTAAGCCCAATTAACGATGGATCGCTCTCGGAAATTCACGGGACTAATTTACGAGGTTCCAATTTTGCCCTTAACCTTCCTTAATATTTTCGCGTCAATATTTCCTTAGACATCACATGCACATTAAGTAAGACCCAATCAAAGCCTTATTTCTTACCATTCCGAATTATTTCCAATTTTTTTTTTCCGAATACGCGCAAAATGCGAGGTGTAACAGTTGTGATGGTTGCAGACTGTTTTGGAAGTCATGGTACGTTAATGTAAAATTTTGTACTTAAGAGAATGGCATTGTTAATGCATGGATTATTAGAGTAATTCAAGAAATTGGAAGAAAGGAATGTGAGTGGTGTTGCTCTCGGGTTTGGGGGGCAATTTCGGGTAAGTTGGAACAATGTTTGGAATGTTTGAAAAATTATGCGAATTGTTTAAGGCGTTCTTGAATATTGTTCGAATGGTTTTGGATTAATAATCGAATGTATAAATGTTGATATTAGTTTGAATGTAAGTAGTTGGAGTAAGTATATTGGAATGTTTGAATGTTGTTGAAGTTATGTAGAAAGAAGTGTATTTAATGTAGAATGCATTTTTGAATTGATTGTTGATGTGGTAGCTTGGTTGTTGGGTTGGTTGTTGTTGAATTTGGCCGAGTTGAATTCTCGGGGTGTTGTATTTATAGGGGAAATGCTGCCAAAATTTCTGTAGAATTTAATGTTCGTTTGAAATTGAGTGCCTAAAGGCTTATGGCTAATGTTTAGTATATTGGTGTTATGTACATCTTGGAGCATCCGGGAGTTGAGGCTTGACTTAGCCTGCGAGCGGACGAGGTATGTAAGGCGTCACTTTCTCTTCTTTGGCATGTCTTAGTGTTACTAGGCTATGACCCGAGCCTCGGGGTAATTCCGCTCTTAGGGTCCGAGCTTAGATATGTGCCTTACTCATTCTTACAGACTTACTCTTTAATGTAATCAAGCTAAGGTTCTTATGTGTTTAAAAGATTGAATTTCAAAAGCCTTATAAAGGATTTTGCTACAAAAAGGTTCCGAACTTCAAACGCTTGTAACTTTTGCCGATGAGCTCGGATCGCCCCGAAACATAATAAGTAACTTCATAAGACATAACACTCCCCTAACTCTCTTAGTCGGGCTCGTATGGGGTCGGCACCCGTCCGTGGGGCCCGCGGCTTTCCTATGCCTATCCTTAATGACCTCCGGAAAAATTTAATACTATTTTCACTTTGACTTCCGCATATGGGTTTCTTACTTACTTAACGAGTTATGAGTATGATTTTATGTATATGGTTACTCACGACTCCGCTCGTGCTTATGGTTATTACCTCGTTCACCGGTTCCCGGGCCGGTTATATTTCGTGCGCATTATGGGATATTCGGTGTGATCTTTGTGTTCTTGTTCGTCGAGCTCCTCCTCGAGAGGGCGGGTCCCGTTTATATTTGGTGTTATCGTGTATGGTGTCATGGTTGGCTATGATGTGTTACGGGGATATGTCGGGTTACGGAGATATGAAACTTTCTGGTGTGATGCTGTGGTATGGCGCCATCGACACGCGGGCGACCATCGTTCTAAGAGCCTATGCATGACTTGTATTTTAACTAAATATTTTGACATTTTGCATATCATATCTATTTTCTGTATTTTGTTATTATGGTTCTGTATTTCTGCTTTACATACTCGGTACGTATTAAAACCGACCCGCTTCTTCGGAAAGTGCGTTTCGCCGCGGTACGGACGCTCGGCTCGGTGATCCACCCACTTAGGACACCTTTTACGCACTGTCCGGGAGTGCTCCTTATTCGGAGCCTACATTTTGGTATATATACTTTGTTGCATATGTATATATTTATTCGGGGGTACGACGGGGGGCCCGTCCGTCATATGATTTTGTTACTGCGTTTAGAGATCTGTGGACATGTCTGTGGGTAAGGCTATGCCTGTACAGCTATGTGTGTGTGTTTTATGTATTGGGCGGTCCACCCGCCACGGCAGCCTAGTCGGCTTGCCTTCGTGCATATTTCGAGATTCTGTACATTACGACAGCCTAGCCGGCTTATGTTGCATATGTTGACTATTTTGTGATAATCTGAGGCTATATGTGATTATTTACGATTAAGTGAGTTAGTATGCTAGTTCCGAGTGTCAGGTACGTATGAGTGCCCAATTCGGACACTAGTCACGGCCTACGGGGTTGGGTCGTGACAAAAGTGGTATCAGAGCGGTTCGTCCTCGGAATGTCTACAGACCGTGTCTAGTAGAGTCCTGTTTATCGGTGTGTTGTACACCACATCTATAAACAGGAGGCTACAAGACATTTAGGATGTTGTCTTTCTTTCTGATCTTAGATCGTGCGATAGAGCGGTATTATTAGGATGACTTATTTCTAACAATCGCTATGTTTTCGGCCGATGCCTCCGAGAAAGGCGACATTTGCCGGAAGGGCAAGTCTGCGCATGGGAGAGACTAGTAGGGCCCAGAGAGTTACTAGGGCCCGTGCTCAGCTCGAACCGGAGGTTGCGCCCCGGTCGGCCAATTCGGCCACTCCATCACCATCAGAGGGGCACGAGAAGCGGCGGCCGAGTGACGGGGACGGAGGCCGCCCACCGCCCGCCCCCCGAGGTTCGAGTGCCCGAGCCTCCGGCTCCTCGGCCGGGGCGGAGGACGGGGCTATGAGGGACGCCTGTTCGGTATCGACTGAGGCGGTAGTTAGGGCGTGTCCGAGACGAGGGACCAGGAGATGATTATGCAGGCGGGCGTGACAGTCAGAGGGCTCGTGACATTTGGAACCGAGAATAAAAGAGTTCCAAATTGGGCACTCATAATTTTGGAACTCTTTTATTCTTGGACATATTTGCAGAATTGCGTCGTCGAATTCTAGAAGAAGCTCATTATTCTAGGTATTCTATTCATCCAGGAGCGACGAAAATGTATCATGATCTTAAATTGATGTATTGGTGGGATGGCATGAAAAGAGATATATCAGAATTTGTAGCCCAATGTCCAAATTGCCAGCAAGTAAAGGTAGAACATCAAAAGCCAGGAGGATAAGCATAAAAAAGTTAAAGTTAAGGCGACCGAAAAGGTATATAAAGCTAGTCCCTTTCTTTCTAAAGGCATAACTCCTACGTGACGATTCCATATATGTCATCCATAACATCTTTGTTCCCTAAAAGCTAGAAGTTCATAATTCTCAAGGTTTTTATGATATTAAAGAAAAGATGTTTTCTATGAGGACCATGATGACAATGATGACTTCTTTCTTATGAATCCATACATGTCTTCCATAATGTCCTTATTTCCAAAAGCTAAAGATTCATGATTCTTAAAGTTTCTTATGACACTAAAGATGATTATGTTTTCATGATGATAATGTTGATGATGATGATCCTATTTCTAGAAATTCCAAAGTTTATGGTTTTAATGCTATCATGAGATTGTTGAGTATATTTCATGATTTCGTTGATTTTGCTCATTGTTGTTGATCCCACCTCATGATAATTGTTCCTTCGGGGCGAGATATAGCGATGATGATTGATCCATAATATAAATCAGAGGTTACCGACCTTACGTCACTCCGATAAAGTAGTAACTTTTATTTGGGCTCCCATGCATGCTATTTATATTATACATGTATATGATGTATATATATGTATATAGGCGATATGGGAAAAGGACGAGGTGTTACATACGCATAGCCACCTGATCAGTTGCTATATCATGACATCATCTCGGACACGGGATGCCCTGACGTGGGATATATGGGTATGGATCGGGCTGCACGTTCCGCAGCAATATATAATATTTATGGATCGGGCTACACGTTCCGCAACACTATTATGTTATACAAATATGAGAAAGGTTTTTATGAAAAAACTAAGCATCCATGATATTCGCCCTAAGAGGCAGTCAGACATACATGTTATCCTTATCTCATGTTTTGTTCTATATTTCTTATTATGTTATTGTTTATGCCTTACATACTCAGTACACTGTTTGTACTGACGTCCTTTCCTTGTGGACGCTGCGTTCATACCCGCAGGTAGACAGGTAGACAGACCTGATCCCTAGGAGCTCCATCAGTGGCATCTCAGAAGCGCTCCAGTTGTTCCGGAGCTGCAGTCTTTTGGTACTACTCCTTGGTACATATACACTTGGGCATGGCGAAACCTCACCCCATATTATGAGTTCATGTATTCTACTAAGAGGCTCTTAGACATATGTATGCTGTTAGATGTTCACTAGCTTCTTCAGTTCTTATTACTGTCTAATATTTCGATAGTTTGGTTGGCTTATACTTGTGAACATCATTGTTGATGGTTGTACTAAATACGACATTCATGAGCTGTCTATATGGCCCACTTAGTAATGGTTATGGAATGTTAGGCTAGAGGTGCTCGGTAGGATAGTAATAGGTACCCGTCATGGCCCTCCAGCTGGGTCATGACACACAGCCTTCTATTTATAGGTGTTGCGCGCTTCACACCCATAAATAAAACTCTACTGGACACGACTCATAGACACACCCTAGGACGAACTAATCTGATACCAATTTTGTTACACCTCACATTTTTAGAGAATGAGCATGCCACGTACTTCACTGTAATAATGGAGTATTGGAGACGTCCCAGAAGTTTTGGAACGTACAAGCCATGGGAAGTTCGTAATAATGAAGTAAAAGAGGAATTACAATCTCGTAAGTCGTAACCGGGAAGGACAACCTTGAAACCAAAGGACATGACCATTATCAAGTATGATTAATGATATTTATCATGTATGGAGAGTTTTGGAAGATTCTAGGACAAGGCAAATTGAAGAAAATAAGTTTGTCAAAAATTTGGAAAAAAGTTGACAGAATTTCGGGTCTAATTTTGAGGGGTATAGCTCAAGTTATATTAGGAGTTTTAAGGTATTTCAAAATCCTAAAATGAAGTTTGTCGAGTCTAGTTTCCAACGCAACAAACCTCTCGTCAAAACGACATCGGAATAAGGAGTTATGGCCATTTTAAGATAACCCCTCAAACTGCCAAATGGCTTCCGCGGGTCCCCCACTTGGGAAAGTCGGTTCCACCGACTTTCAAGGGGTATAAAAACCCCCATCAACCCTATTTTTTCATCATTTTACATTCTCATGAGTCCTACAAGCGTCCTAACACATCCCCCAAACATATATAGCCCATTAAATCAAGGATTTAACAAGATTACAACAAACTAGTCCATGAAAGGTGATTGTTCTTGCTTCTACTTGACATTGTGGTGAGTTTGGTCTTCAAGAAAGTTGGTGTGGCTAGATTTCTTTAAGTATAAGGTATGTTCTTCATCCTATCTCTTATGTTGAGTTGATTTGAAGGTTTAGCAAGTCTTAAAAGTGAAAATAGTTATGGAGGAAAGGTCATAAAGTGTTGTGTTATAGTTGTTGTGTTTATGGACTATTTTGAGCATGTTGTGGCCGTGTGGTTGGGCTGATTAACATGTATATGCATGGTATCTAAGGTTGTTGGTGTGTTGATGAGATTATGCTTCTTGATTGGGAAGAAAGGAAGTGTATATTGTTGTTTTATGTTGAAAAACATCGTGTGGGATATTTTATGGAATATTTTGGTACTGATGATGATGTGGTTGATATTAGTATTGCTATTATTGTTGTTTTTTTTTGCTATTTTGATTTCGGGCTAGGGATATATATAGGGGAGATGCTGCCCGAATTTTGCCAGATTTTAAAAGGAATTAATTTGAGGGCTTAAGACAAGCATATGACCATAAGCCTAACGATAATATGAATTCTCTTAAATGTAGATTTACGAGCTTGGGAGGATAAGCGTAAAAAAGTTAAAGTTAAGGCCACCGAAAAGGTATGTAAATCTAGTCCCTTTCTTTCTAAAGGCATAACTCCTACGTGACGATTCCATATATGTCATCCATAACATCTTTGTCCTCGAAAAGCTAGAAGTTCTTGATTCTCAAGGTTTTTATGATATTAAAGACAAGATTTTTTCTATGAGGACCATGATGAAAATGATGACTTCTTTCTTATGAATCCATACATGTCTTCCATAATGTCCTTATTTCCAAAAGCTAAAGATTCATGATTTTTAAAGTTTCTTATGACGCTAAAGATGATTATGTTTGCATGATGATAATGGTGATGATGATGATCCTATTTCTAGAAATTCCAAAGTTTATGGTTTTAATGCTATCATGAGATTGTTGAGTATATTTCATGATTTCTTTGATTTTACTCATTGTTGTTCATCTCACCTCATGATAATTGTTCCTTCGGGGTGAGATATAGCGATGATGATTGATCCATAATATAAATCAGAGGTTACCGACCTTACGTCACTCTGATAAAGTGGTAACTTTTATTTGGGCTCCCATGCATGCTATTTATATTATACTTGTATGTGATGTATATATATGTATATAGGTGATATGGGAAACGGGTGAGGCATTACATACGCATAGCCACCTGATCAGTTGCTATATCATGACATCATCTTGGATGCGGGATGCCCGAACGTGAAAGTTGATATGGATAAAGTTCTTCAAGTATAAGGTATATTCTTCATCCTATCTCTTATGTTGAGTTGATTTGAAGGTTTAGCAAGTCTTAAAAGTGAAAATAGTTATGCAGGAAAGGTCATAAAGTGTTGTGTTGTAGTTGTTGTGTTTATGTACTGTTTTGACCATGTTGTGGCCATGTGGTTGGGCAGATTTACATGTATATGCATGGTATCTAACGTTGTTGGTGTGTTGATGAGATTATGCTCCTTGATTGGGAAGAAAGGAAGTGTATATTGTTGTTCTATGTTGAAAACATCGTGTGGGATGTTTTATGGAATATTTTTGTATTGATGATGATGTGGCTGATATTAGTATTGCTATTGTTGTTGTTTTGTTGGTATTGTGATTTCGGGCTAGAGATATAAACAGAAGAGATTCTGGCCGAATTTCGGCAGATTTTAAAAGGAATTAATTTGAGGGCTTAAGACAAGCATATGACGATAAGCCTAACGATAATATGAATTCTCTTGAATGTAGATTTACGAGCTTGGGAGGATAAGCGTTAAAAAGTTAAAGTTGAGGCAACCGAAAAGGTATGTAAAGCTAGTCCCTTTCTTTCTAAAGGCATGACTCCTACGTGACGATTCCATATATGTCTTCCATAAAATCCTTGTTCCCGAAAATCTAGAAGTTCATGATTCTCAAGGTTTTTATGATATGAAAGACAAGATTTTTTCTATGAGGACCATGATGACAATGATGACTTCTTCCTTGTTAATCCATACATGTCTTCCATAATGTCCTTATTTCAAAAAGCTAAAGATTCATGATTCTTAAAGTTTCTTATGACGCTAAAGATGGTTATGTTTTCATGATGATAATGTTGATGCTGATGATCCTATTTCTAGAAATTCCAAAGTTTATGGTTTTAATGCTATCATGAGATTGATGAGTATATTTCATGATTTCCTTGATTTTACTCATTGTTGTTGATCTACCTCATGATAATTATTCCTTCGGGTGAGATATATCGATGATGATTGTTCCAAAATATAAATCGTAGGTTACTAACCTTACGTCACTCTGATAAAGTGGTAACTTTTATTTGGGCTCCCATGCATGCTATTTATATTATACATGTATATGATGTGTATATATATATATATATATATAGGGGATATGGGAAAAGGACGAGGCGTTACATACGCATAGCCACCTGATCAGTTGCTATATCATGACATCATCTCGGACACGGGATGCCCTGACGTGGGATAGTGGGTATGGATCGGGCTGCACGTTCCACAGCAATATATAATATTTATGGATCGGGCTACACGTTCCGCAACACTATTATGTTATACAAGTATGAGAAAGGTTTTTATGAAAAAACTAAGCATGCATGATATTCGCCCTAAGAGGCGGTTAGACATACAGGTTATCCTTATCTCATGTTTTGTTCTATATTTCTTATAATGTCATTGTTTATGCCTTACATCTCAAGTCGTTTGTACCGACGTCCTTTCCCGTGGACGAATTTGCGTTCATACCCCGGTAGACGGAGTGAACGGACACGATCCCTAGGAGCTCCATCGGTGGCATCTCGAAGCACTCCGGTTGTTCGCTGCCGGTCTTTTGGTACTACTCCTTGGTACATATACACTTGGGCATGGCGAAACCTCGCCCCCGTATTATGAGTTCATGTATTCTACTAAGAGGCTCTTAGACATATGTATCTTTGTTAGATGTTCACTAGCTTCTTCGTTCTTATTCTTGTCTAATATTTCGATAGTTTGGTTGGCTTATACTTGTGAACATCGTTGTTGATGGTTGTACTAAATACGATATTCATGAGTGTCTATATGGCCCACTTAGAAATGGTTATGGAATGTTAGGCTAGAGGTGCTCGGTAGGATAGTTACGGGTACCGTCATGGCCCTCCGGCCGGGTCGTGACACCATGACCTTCTATTTATAATTGTGGCACGTTTCACACCCATAAATAAAACTCTATCGGACATGACTCATAGACACGCCCTAGGGACGAACTAATGCGATACCAATTTTGTTACACCTCACATTTTTAGAGAATGAGCATGCCACGTACTTCACTGTAATAATAGAGTATTGGAGACGTCCCAAAAGTTTTGGAACGTAAAAGCCATGGGAATTTCGTAACAATGAAGTAAAAGAGGAATTACAATCTCGTAAGTCGTAACCGGGAAGGACAACCTTGAAACCAAAGGACATGACCATTATCAAGTATGATTAATGATATTTATCATGTATGGAGGGTTTTGGAAGATTCCAGGACCAAGGAAATTGAAGAAATTAAGTTTGTCAAAAATTTGAAAAAAAGTTGACAGAATTTCGGGTCCAATTTTGAGGGGTATAGCTCAAGTTATATTAGGAGTTTTAAGGTGTTACAAAAGCCTAAAATGAAGTTCGTCGAGTCTAGTTTCCAACGCAACAAACCTCTCGTCAAAATGACATCGGAGTAAGGAGTTATGGCCCTTTTAATATAACCCCTCAAACTGCCAAATGGCTTCCGCGGGTCCCCCACTTGGGAAAGTCGGTTTCACCGAATTTCAAGGGGTATTAAAACCCATCAACCCTATTTTTTCATCATTTTACATTCTCATGAGTCCTACAAGCGTCCTAACACATCCCTCAAACATATATAGCCCATTAAATCAAGGATTTAACAAGATTACAACAAACTAGTCCATGAAAGGTGATTGTTGTTACACCTCACATTTTGTACATTTGAATATTCCGAGTTAATGGCGGGAAGTTAAGGGCAAGGTTATAATTTTTTTTTCTAGAATGCATAAGTTGCGTATTCATTTTTATTGGTATGGAGTATTAAGGATAAATTTGGGATAAGGAGAAATTGGAGGCTAAAATTTGAAAAAAAGATTTTCATGAAATGGCCAAAAGGCCAAGGTGGCCGTGGGCCCCACCTATATGTTGGCCAATTATTTCATGCCATAAAGGAAGCCATGTGTTCACCTCATATTGTAGGGGGCATGTGCATGTATGAATGTATAATTCATGACTATGCAAGACTTATTCATCTTTTGTAATTCAAGAAATTTCTAGAAAAATTGAGAAACATTTGGAGAAAGAAAGTGGCACATGACCGGCCACATGCTTGCATATATATATATATATATATATATATATATATATATATATATATATATATATATATATATATATATATATATATATATATATATATAAGTAAGGACAATATGAGACATTACTCATCATTTTAAGCTCTAGAAAATTCAAGAGAAAGAGAGGAAGAGAGAGGGGTTCGGCCAAGGGCTGGCCGAACTCAGTCCCATATGTTGATCATGAAAAAAATTATTTTTCTTCTTGTTTTCCTACCAAATGAAAGGTCCTCTATCACGTGGAGTAATTGTTGGAAGAAGTAGACCATTCGTTTTGTAAAGAACACCTCTAGCCGAGAGTTGAGAAAGCAAGTGGAAGGAGGTAAGGTTCTATCCTCTTTTGCATGTGTTATGGACGTTGGAGCATGTTGTAATGTGTTGAAATGGGTGAAATTCATGAAGTTGTGTGTGTGTATGTGGTGGCCGAATGAGGGGCTGCCTTGGTATGGAAGTGATGAATTAGATTTACTTAGTATTTTGGTTGTTGTGTTGTGGATTCTATGATGTAAAACGAAAGTTTAATGATCCAAGTTGGAGTTGTAAATCGTGTGGGCTGTTTTGGAAGCTAATGTGGTTGTAATGTGATTTCTTGTGTTGATGGAAATGATAATGCTAACGTATGGAATTGTTGATATAGTTTATGAATTTGGAAGAAGAAAATGTGTTATTGGTATTCTTAATATAAGTTGGAAGGTTTCGGGGGAATGGCCTATGGTTTGGGTTGTTTTGAATATTGTATAGGTTGCTTGGAAT